>NC_142534.1:12410000-12710000 GCF_056151865.1 Erythranthe guttata
TTGCCCAAGGTTGCTAGCACCTTGGGCAGAGTCGCCAGCACCTTGGCTGGGCCGGTGCCGAAAGTCCGAAAATTTTCCGACCCGAAAAAAATAATAAAAAATACGAGGACGTAGGAAATTGAATTTGGCACAGTGGTTGTCGGGGCCGTTTTCTCAGATTTCGAGGATTGCTGCGAAAACGTCGGGAGCGACTAGTTTTTGCCCAAGGTTGCTAGCACCTTGGGCAGAGTCGCCAGCACTTTGGCTGGGCCGGTGCCGAAAGTCCGAAAATTTTCCGACCCGAAAAAAATAATAAAAAATACGAGGACGTAGGAAATTGAATTTGGCACGGTGGTTGTCGGGGCCGTTTTCTCAGTTTTCGAGAATTGCTCCGAAAACGTCGGGAGCGACTAGTTTTGGCAAGGCATGTTGTGAGGGAACAATAAGTCGATGAACAATGATAAATGTTTTCAACGTATCTTTTTCTACGAAGATGATATCGTCACGTTCACTTGTGGGGGGGGGGGTATGATTCCACGGAGAATGGTTATGTTTTTCGGTGTAGTAACGAGCTTTGGTGGAAATAGCCATGTGTAATGCACATGTTGTGAATTCCGCCTATAATGGTTTGAAAATAGGTAAAGACTTTGGGTGTGATCGTGGAACTTTTTTTGTTGAGGTGCTAATCCGCATAAATGGGCAAAGTTTAGGAGGTTTAATGTTATTTATCCTATAAAATAATTGATGTTGAGGGGGTAAGTATTACAAAAGATACTTTAAGGTGTAACTGTTACTAGGGGTGTGCGCGGGCCATAAACTCGCGGGTTCTATCAAAACCCGCCCTCGTCCCGTCAAACAACGGTTCTTGATTTTGAAGAACCAAACTTGTGGGTTTTTAACGGGTTTACGATAGGCGGGTCCATGGCGGGTTTGTAGTAGGACCCAACCTTTACGGGTCGAAACCCGTTATCGTCTAAACTATTTTTTTTTATATATATAATTTATAAGTTTTACGGGAGAATAATTAGAAACTAAAATGAATAACCTAAAATTTTAAATTGAAACCAAACATAAATAATGTAAATGTCAAGAGTAAATAAAAATTAATATAAAACTAAAAATAACTAATTCATAACTTAAAAAGACAAAATTTAAATAAAATAAATATAGCCTTTTCAAGCATAACCAACGCTATTCAGCTCCATTCAACACCATTTTCTTCCTCTTTTTTTTGTCGTGTGTTGATCGTTGTATATATATGCTTTTTTTCAATCATTTTCTTAGAGATTTTCATAATCTTTATAGCTATTACTTCCATAATTATAATTTAGTTGATTTATGTATTTGATACACTAGAGATACTTTATTTATTCATTAATATTATTAATTTATTATACTATATAATGTAAACAAAACGAAGTTGTTTTGTATGGCGGGGCGGGACGAGTTTTACGGGTATTAAAAAAAATTGAACTCGTCTAAGACCCTGACCCACGGTTCTTCAGCATTTTAGGACCCAACCCTATGGATGGATCTATCCGTCCGGTCCCAACGGGGTTGATGGGTCCGACTTGCTCACCCCTAACTGTTACATATGCTATACTTTAGGGATGTAAAGTGTATTTAACCCCAAAAATTATTATTACGATTAGCCCATGATGGTAAAATTTGTATTTTTTGAGGAATTTTCCATGTAATCCAAAAGATTATGTCAAAATTCATAACATAAAGGGTATTACGTAAGAAGACAACAAACTTCTAAATTTTTTTGGTAATTTGGGACATGTGAGGGATTTTCATGTAATTTGAGCTTAGTTCAAGGGTTTCTAGTAATTTATCCAAAATATGTTTAACAAGAAATAGACAACAAAAATTAATGGAGGGTAGTTCATAAATTATTAATGGTCAATATTGTTAAGAATTGTTCAAGGTCATGGATGACCACCATCACTCTCTCTACTGATTGGTTCTTCAGAGAAAGAATGTACACATATGAAAAATATAGAGTGGAGAGTACAAGGAGAGCTCAGTTACGGAATTTAGTTATGTTTGGTTGTCCTCTTTCATGGAATACTTACTTATTCACAATCATCTCTCCCAATCCTATAACCAAACAAAGTGAACCAACAACTACTATTCATATCCTTCCAACTGTATATTTAAAAAATACGCAGATCTGATTTTCCAACAATGGTTGTGCTTAAATGTCTCTATGATTGTATGTGTATGCGTGTGTGCTAGTCAATTCTTGTTTGACTGATAGGAGAAGACGGTGGCAGTGCATCTAAATTATCGAATGTATAGTTGAATCTGAAATAAAAGAGAAAGGGGAAGAGAGAAGGAATTAATGGGACGGGGAGAAAAAGTCAGAGGTAATTACATGTGAAAACAATAGAAGACTTTAAGCAAATTGACAAAATCTCACTGTTGATTTAAAATCATATTAATACACATGAGCGTTCAACAAATTGTATGTTCCAATAAGATGAGATTCAACTTTTATATATTATATACACACGTCATTTTAAAATAACTTTAATTTTGTGATTCCACCTTTTAATTACTATCTTAAAGAATTTGCATTTTATATTTATCCTAGTATCACCTTTGGGATCCATCCTAAATGACTAAATAATGAAGGTAAATAGAATTAAACCACCTAGATTTTGTCCAATTTTGCGGATTACCAAAAGTTGCACAGACATTACCAAAAGTCACTTAATTACCTATGTCTAATTTCCAGTCGATTATTGGAATATTTCGGCGCACGTGCGAGGCACATGGCCATGTCCATGGGCTTTTTCATCTTTTTATCTAAACATATATTATTTGGGAGTGAAATTGAAAGTTGTAAGGACTTAATTAAACTAGGTTTAAAACTTGTCCAAGTCGTCTGATTCCCCTAAAATTCCATTTCAATCGGGAATTTTTACTTACATTGATTCAACCTCTACACAAAAATTCCAAGAAACCCACAAGCATACATGAATCAAAGCAACACACCTACATGAAAAGGCTATCAAATTTATGAATATAACAACAATCCTAAAAATATAATTGCCAAAATACAGATAAATCATGAACAACAATTATTTTTGACATGCATTTTCGCAAGCTCGGGGCAAATAAAAATGGTGAAAGATCTCTTTCAAGAAGCAAAGAGCAAGCAAATTTTGAGAGATCGAGCTCTTCTCTTGATTCAATTGCCATATATTTTGCGCTATGTCACTCTCTGATTCAGTTGCTTAAACTAAAAAATCTTTGAACATCAAGAAACGGCAACCCAAGTTATCGGGATTCTTCTCAAATAACTAACAATATTTCAAAAGAAATGGAGGAAAAATGAAAGAATTAGGGATTGTGATTTTGAAGAAGAACAGATGAAATGAAGGAAAAATGATGAAGAAGAAGAGAAGAAATGGAGAGGAAGAAGGAAAAATAAGTCAACACAGGGAAATTTCAACGATTAACAAGGAGTTTGAAGATTTTGGTTTAAAAAGACAATTAAGCCCTTAAAATAGCCATGTGCAATGCAAATGTAGTGAATTCCGGCCAAAATGACCTGAAACTGGGCAGACAACGAGGCCAAAATAACAAGTTTGGGTGGAATCGTGCAATTTTTTTTTGTTGAGTGGTAATCCACAACACCGACAAAATTTAAGTTGTTTAATGTTATTTGTCACATGTATTAATGTATTTCATTATATTGCTATCATAGATTATATGGCACGTGACACCAGAAACATAAATTAAAATTAGCCAGGTGATTCAATATAATTATTGTGTTTAGCATTTGTTTTCATCTGGTCACTGAGCTATTAAATTATTCCACCACAATGGGCGGTGGTCTTAGCAAAATGGTCGAGGCAAGAACTCGGTTCTCTATCCTTAAGACATTATTATTTCGCGCTGATGCTAGCGGTTTGTAGTAATTGTCTCCCAAAATACAACGATCTTATTTCGATATTGTAGCACTACATATCTCGAAATCTATGAACCCTCAAATGTGGTTTTTGAACTATCAATAAGAATACGGAAGAAAATATTCACAAATATAATATTTCCGCGCTTGAGAAAGAAGAACTCGAACAAACATATATGGAATGGAGTGAAAATCAAGTGTTTCAAATGATGGATTACAGAACCTATTCATAGATTCTTAATAGTTGTCGCCAATAATTACAAATCATAAAAAAAATAATTCATGAAAAGGTATTATACACCTATTTTATTCAATAGGTATCTAAACACCTCCGTGCTTTTAATGCTGTCATTTTTGTTGGAAAAATCGATAAACGATGTTTTCCATTTAACATAATAATATTGTTACAACTCAAATAATACTGTTACAGCTTAAGTAGAAAACCAAATAACAAATGTTGTCCTAATATAGGAGAAGAGTAACCTACTATATACCAACAACGGGGTAATTACATTTTTTGTCCTTATACTTTACCACTTATTCGTTTTTCGTCCCTAAACAAGTTGAAGTGACATTATTCGTCCCTAAACATGCCATTTTTTAGCAGTTTCCGTCCTGCCGTTAATTCTTGCTGTTACTTTGGATGGAAATCTGACGTGAACCTGAAAATCTTAATATATGCTGCGCTGACATGGACTATAAATTGCATTGCATCAGATTTTTGTATGATGGAAAAAATTGTCTTTTGGAGATTATTGAGGCTATTTACGAGTCCAAAAAGAAATTAGCCATTTGGAAAAGAAGGCTTATGTTCTAAAGAAGATGCAATCTGAAATTGAAGAGAGGGGTTGACTCTTACGTATCATGTGCGAAGCACATGTTATTTTCCGTCCAAACTAACCAGCCAAATTGACGGAGGGATGAAAATAGCAGAAAAATGGCATGTTTAGGGATGAATAATGTCACTCCAACTTGTTTAAGGACGAAAAACGAATAAGTGGTAAACTATAGGGACGAAAACTGTAATTATCCCTACCAACAACCAATTAAGCATAATATTTTGACTAACTATTCTCCTAACCAAATTATTATTCATCTAATAAAATAGGGACTATTAGTCATAACCCCCTCTAGTGTTTTTTTAATAATGGGGGATCCAGCCATATTTTCAATATTGGTAGGAAACCCACTATTTTAATTAATCCCGAAAATAGCCTTTTTTTGGGCCACGATACGTCTAATAAAAAATCACTAGAAATCTGGAAAATAAACTGCTAAAAACGTGTGAGATTTTCTCCCCAAATCTCGCTCTCCCTAATCTTTCCATAACTCCCACTTGAAAACCTAATTCTGCTAAACAACTACTCCGGCGACGAAACCAATGGGTAGAGAAATTGAATCGCTGCCAAATTCTTAAACTCACTCACCCACCGAATTATGCGATACAACCACGCTGTTCCGTTCACTGGGTACCAAAAAAAAAAACAAAAAGAGCGACGAAACTCCCAAAAAAGTGAAAGTCTTGAAGCTATGGACACCCTCGCAGCGCAATTGAGAAATAAAGCAACGCCTGGGAGCAGTAAGTATCCCCTTGAAATAGTCTTGTTCAATCATGTCCTGTTTTCGATTATATCAAAAACACAGCCAACGAATGTGTTTATTTGACATTTTCTTTTTGTGAACAGGAGAACGCAGGACGAAATCATTAAACGACATTCGGCTAACCGACGCAGGTAATTATTTTGAATTTCATGCTATATTTTGTGGGATTTGTTTGTATGACTTGAATTCCTGCTATAATTACTGGGATTTATTAGAAAACTGTTTTTGTTAACTTTTATTCAATAATGCAGTAGTTTTTACATAAACTATCTGTAAATAGACTATTTTGTGAATAGACTTTTTTTTTAAAATAGGCCAAACTCCATGCCATTGTGATTCCAAATAGTCTATTTGCTTGTGTGTCTTGTATGATCTGGAATTATTATGGAAATTTTTTTTTAACTATTAATAGACTATTTAAATAATAATGCAGTAGTTTGTATATGACAATCTGTAAATATGCTATTCTGCCTACATATAAATTGACTATTTTGTGAATAAAATATTTTTTGAAAATAGGCCAATCTCAATGCCATTGTGTTTCCTATTAGTCTATTTGCTTGGGTGTCTTGAATGATCTGGAATTATTGTTGAAATGTCTTTGTTAACTGTTAATAGACTATTTAAGTAATAGTCTATTTGCTTGGGTGTCTTGAATGATCTGGAATTATTGTTGAAATGTCTTTGTTAACTGTAAATAGACTATTTTGTGAATAGACTTTTTTTTTAAAATAGGCCAAACTCCATGCCATTGTGATTCCAAATAGTCTATTTGCTTGTGTGTCTTGTATGATCTGGAATTATTATGGATTTTTTTTATAACTATTAATAGACTATTTAAGTAATATTGCAGTAGTTTGTACATGACAATCTGTAAATAGACTAATCTGCCTATATATAAATTGACTATTTAAGTAATAATGCAGTAGTTTGTACATGATAATCTGTAAATAGACTATTCTGCCTAGAGATAAATTGACTATTTTGTTAATAGACTATTTAAGTAATATTGCAGTAGTTTGTACATGACAATCTGTAAATAGACTAATCTGCCTACATATAAATTGACTATTTAAGTAATAGTGTAGTAGTTTGTACATTATAATCTGTAAATAGACTATTCTACGTAGAGATAAATTGACTATTTTGTTAATAGACTTTTTTTGGAAAAGGCCAATTATTTAAACTGTTTTTGGTAAGTGGTAATAAAATACTTTAAATAATCTATTATCTTGGTTGTCTTTGATGTTCTGCAAATTTTTATTAAACTGTTTTTGGTAAGTGGTAATAAAATATTTTGGAAACAGTTTATGATTATTTACTTAGACAGTTCTGATAAATAGAACATTCGGCTTAGATAGACTATTTTGTAAATTGACTAATAGGTAAATAGACGTTTTTGTTTGAATAGTTCAATCTACAAGTGTTGGTTTTGTGAAAATGTGTTTTACAAATCTGTTTTTCTAAAGTTGCCTACTTTGATAATTTAATTAATGTTATTTCTAATTTGTGTAACAGAGGGTACTAAAAGGATTGTAAAAAAGAGAAAGACAGAGGGTACTTGGGTTAGACAGTTTCGATCAAACCTTTGGGCAACGTGGTCATTCTTCAGAAACGTTCACCTAACGAAAGCACACCTTAATTGCCTAAAACGAACGCCCTTCTACCACTTAGTTCTACCATTTGCGAAAAAACAAGTACTTCCATCCACAGTAAGGGGGACACAAGATGGTAGTATACAACTACTACTAACGTATGACAGCAAACGAGATGCATTTGAAATAGCAGGCAAAACTCTCAAAATACATTCAACCGAGTTTGACTTGATATTTGGAGTAAAATCTGGAACAAGGGTGAAATATTCAAAGCGAAGTAGTGTTCAACAATCTCTACTAGGAAGGAGGAGATTCCAACGCTACACAAAGGTTTCGCCAAAAATACTAAAAAAAGAGTTCATGAAAATTGTTGGAAGCAACATTGAAGAGGATATTGAAGACACCGTACGTATAGTAATAGTACATATATTGTCCAGTCTTTTATTCACAGTTTCTGGGGATGTGGTCAGTGCGTGGATGTTCAAGTTGTGCAACGACATCAATCAATTAAAAGAGTACAATTGGGGGAAACTGGTAGTTGATTTGCTAATGAAGTATGTAAAAGATAATGAGGCAGAAGCGGTGAAAGGTTGTGTACCTCTGTTTCTGGTAAGTCATTTGTTTTGAAATTATTGAACTATATTAGTTTTTGAAATTATTGAACTATATTTGTTTTGAAATTATTGAACTGTATTTGGTGTTTATTTGTGCTTGTTTATTTTGATAGACTGATGTTTTCTATTACTTGATTAACAAAACAGTCGTTTTGTAAAATAATAGTTAACTTTCAACGAAATGCAAGTGTATGCACACATCCAAGATTTTTTTGGCAGTAATAGTGTATTTATTCCATGTCTGATTTGTAATATTTATATGGTTACATTTTTGAATTAATTGACTACAATCTACAAATATTAATTTTAATTATTTGCGTTAACTTATTTTTGTGACATAACTTGACAGTTCTGGATGTGTGAACGAGTTAATCTTGTCGAGCCAGTATGCCGAGACGCTTTTCCAAGATTCAGAAAATGGAGCTTGAAGACCTTTAAGGAAAAGCTTGATTGTACAGCCATAAAGGACATCACCAACGAACAACTACTAGACACCCCCATAACAGAGACTGATATGGAACGTTCATTGTTGAGTGGCAATTGTGAAGAACAAGCATTTTGTGAAAACGAGCCAGGTGACTATGAGTACGAGGAAAATGACGATTCAGAAGCAAGAAACGAACCGCATGATAGTGAAAGTGAATCGGTTGATGCAGATGATGAGAACGATGATGAACTTGACCGTGATGCACCTCCCACAGCAAGTCCCATTGAGCAATCTTCGGGGAGCAAGAAGCGAAACTATGTTGACGAGCACAACGATGATTTGTTGACACAGAACACAATACTTGAGGCGAGGCTTGCATGTGCTTTACAGGAGGCAAAAGCATGGCAAACAAAAGCAACCAATGTTTCGGAGCATAACAAAGAATTAGAGCACCGAATTAAAACCTCAACTGACCCACATTTAGCTACAGAGTTGGAGGTTCTCCGAGGACGTCTGGAGTACGAGCTAGAAAAAAACGCCGATCTTTCAGAACAAATACAAAAACTGACTGACGCCAACGAGAATCTACATACCACTATCGAAACGCTCGTTACAGATAATGAGGAGTTGAAAGCTGAGATGACAACCATAAAGTTGTGCAACAACAGCTTGGTAGAAGCAAACGAAAGGCTCAACACAGAATCCAACAAGGACAAGAAGAGTGACGACATCCAAGAAAATGCTCGGAAGCTAGAAAATCAAGACATGCCATCATGGGACTTATTGTCTCAAACACAAGCTGCAACACAAATGCAATCAACCATTTTGAGTACATCGAGCCTCGAAATAGTAGATCTCAGTACAAAATGTAAAATTTTGGAAGACAAACAAGAGGAACTGCTCAAAATAATTGAGGAGCAAGCAATGCAAATCAAATCGCACACGAATGGTGATTGTGAAGACCAACCAATCACACTTGGGGCAGAAGATGAAGACTTCGATCTCACCACTTCCGTAATAAACTTTGTTGAGAATGCAGAACCAACTTCTGTTGTGGCAAGGAGGACTCGATTAAAAAGGAAAGACGTCACGCCATTTGGAAAAAATCAACTGATTGACGTCGGGAAAAACTACAAAAAAACTACAAGAAATTCAAACCGTACAAAGACCTGTCAGAGGACTACAAAACCATTGTCAACATCATGGCTTCGTCAGATGACGAGATGAAGTAAGTGATTTCCTAATTTTATCTATTTTTTTTTTAACTTTTTTAAGGTTTATATATCTTTGTTGGATTTGAACTATTTATGGCCGTAAATAGTGTCTTTGATTACTGTTGAAAAGTCTGAACTTTGTGTTAAACAACTATTTCAACCTAAAATTAACTATGTTTATTTAGTAAATAAATAAATTTCTTCTTCAATCCCAATATATTAGTTGAACAACTATTTCAATATAAAACAACTGTTTGTCTTCATTAAAAATAATTTCATTTCCTCTTGAGCATAACTAGTCGGTTAAAAATCAATTTTCTGTAACCAACTGTTTTCAACCTAAATTTGCAGTAAGGTCCTTTGGAGATCAGATGACAAGCGTGCTTGCGTGTTCGTGACAGACATCTTTCATTGCCTGAAGAAACAATGCATAAGTCAATTGGTAAAATGTAGTTGTGTTTAACATCCTCGGTCAACGTACAAGAAAAATAAAATAAAAGCTAATAATCATCGAAAATTTGTACTGAATAACAGGTAGTTGACTCGTACAGCAAGATTCTTTCTCTTGAGCAATGCAGAGGCACATTCAACCAAACAGCCCATCCAGATTTGAAAGGACGTAGTTTCGTCTTCCCCTCATACTTTCTGGTAACAAACGCATTACTAATTTTAATTCATAGATCATACCAGTTTTATTTTTTCAATTGAACCTTGTGTTGTAGAACTACGTAAGGGAGAGGCCTGATGGGATGTTCGATCCACCCGATGACATCATTAACTACCGTTATCTGGTGTTCCCCATTCTCCATATTGGTACGGCAAAAAATAGATGTCAGGATCACTGGACATTACTTGTTTTAGACAAATTTCATGGAGATTGGATTTTCTACAATTCTATGCGTCGTCGCTCCAATGATTGTTATCTTGCAGAACCAATGGAACTGGTATTTTTTTCAATTACGCATTGTTTTTATATTACAATATAATACACCTTCAACTTACATAATAAATGTACAAATTCAGAAAAAAGCCCTGGAAAAAACAGCAGCACATCACAACCTCATACTCGTATGTCCAGAAGAGAAAATCGTTTCACTCGCTGAAGCGCCACAACAAAAAGATGATAGTGTTGACTGCGGTGTGGTGGTTTTGTATCTGATTAAAAAACTTTTCGAGCAACAACCAATCATAAAGGACGAAGCTGAATCAGAATACCCAGCAATGCGAACTGAAATTGTGAAAACCTTTCTAGATTGGGGAAGCAAAAAGATGAATTCGAGTAAAAAAATCGATTGATTATTTTAGTTTTTTGTCGTTGTAAACTTGCGTAGGTCCTTTTTTTTTGGTATTTTATGTTGACGTTTTATTACTTTGGGGCGAAGTTGTTTTTTGAGCAAACTTATAGTTTATTGTATCTGTAAACTTGCGTAGAATGTTTTAGTTGGTATTTTATGTTGACGATGTTTAATTTATGTACTGAACTGATCTTGGTTTATAATAGTTGTTCATTAATAGTTGTATGCTTTTTTTGTTGCTGAAAGCACAACCGTGCATTGTAGTGTAAAGGCATACGTAAAAGGCTGCTAAAAACAACTATATGTTATGTAATGAACTATTTTCACAGTTCTCATGTTAATACAAAAAGGTAATGTCAGTTATATATGAACGTATTCTATACCGGATCTTCATCTATACTTTATGGGAACAAAAAATCTGAATACAACTATTATCAAAAAAAAAATAGTTGAATAATTTGTACACTGAACACCATATGTTGAAAACATAGCACAGACAAGGGCATATCCGAGCACTCAACTATACTTGAATATAACGTATATTCGATCTATCTAATCAAACGGAAATGAACTATACTAACAATATTGAACAAGTCAACAACAACCTCAAAATCGAAACACTTAAAGCATATATTCGAACTTTTTAATCCAACTACTACATCAATGTACGAATAATATTGTCGATATAAAATACAAAATCAACTACAATTAAAAAATAAAATTATAAAAATTCCACCCGCATGCGGCAGGTTTTCTTATTATGATTTCCAACTATGTTGCATATGGTACATTTCATCTTGCGAGGCAAACGCTCACCCCTAGATAAGATCCTCTTCCTTTTCGGTCTGCCACGCTGAGGACGGTAATCTGGAGGTCCAACGATAGCAGCCTCAGGGTCAAGAGGAGGTTTAACAAATGGAAAAATAGGTGCAGAATATGTTTGTCTGAATGTTGAAGTATGAAAAACCTTATCAATAAGGTCATACCTTCCCTTCATTTTTAGAAAAATAATACCAGCAGCATGAAAACATGGCAGCCCCGTAATCTGCCACTGCCTACATGAGCACGTCTTCTCCCGAACATCTATAATCGCAGTTGGATCCGAGTACATTTCCCACACAAATTCAGAAGCTTGCTTAACTAACCAAGGCCTCGCTTTATCAACTAGATCTTTCATAATTTTATCAATTTTAAATGTTAACACAGTGTGCCAATTATTTCCCTTAATAAGCCTGTCACAAAGTTGTTCCATTATCTTACTTCGAATACCATCAATCAAATTAGTCACTGGCAAAAAACGTTCATCCATTACTTGCGCATTCCAAGATTCAGAACCATTTGACGTCATATGGCCATACCTTGGTCCCTCAAAATAAGCGTTCGACCACTTTTCCTTTGGAATATCAGCTAGAAAATTGCGTGCTCTCCCACCACCAGTTCTTTTGAATTTCTCCAAGCATCTTTCAAACTCAGGTTTTGTGGCAGCATAAGCGCAATCTCGAAATTGCCTCACCACAGCTTTACGATAAATCTTGGACTCACCCCTAAATCGATCTTTCAAATTTCCCTTCAAGTGCTTGTAGCAGTAAGCATGAAGACAATGTGGAAACACATTCTGAACCCCAACCAAAATCCCATGATTACGATCTGAGACAAACGTAAAAACCCTATCCATTCCAATAGCAACTTTCAAGTGATTTAGAAACCATGACCAATTACAATCGGTTTCTTCATCCACAATTGCAAATGCAATTGGAAACAAACCTGGATGTGAAAAATGATATTAAATACTGATTTGTATGAAAACAACTATTATGTAGACAACTATTATGTAGACAACTATTTATGAAATTAACTATCGTCAAACCAACTATACTCTAAAAATCAAAAAAAAACATACACTGTACAACTTACGTTGGTCGCCGTCTTTTCCGACAGCGCTAAGTAACATGCCCTTGTGTTTGCCCTTCAAAAAGGTGCCATCAAGCATGACAACAGGACGACAGAACCTGAAACCCTCAATACAAGCTGCAAATGCAAAGAAACAACGGCGAAAATTCTTCTTGACATCATCAATTTCCAAGTGAAATAAACTACCGGGATTTGTCCGCTCCGCTTCTTCAAAATATGACGGAATAAATGAATACGAGCTGCTATGATCGCCAAAGATTAATGCCCTACCTGCGTCAGTCGATCTCCACGCTAAATAATAGCTAATGTCAACTCCAAACTTGTCTCTCACCTGCGTAATTATTTCACGAGGTCGGGTAGCTGGCCTTGATCGAATCTCACCCGCAATCAAGTCAATAATAATAGCTGCACTTAATCTCTTCTTATTCGCAGTCCCAAAAAACATACCGCACGTATGATGTTTATCGTACGTCCGAATATAACAAAACTTGCTATATTTGTCAACAGAAGCGTGTATCCTCCAGCTGCATTGTTTTTCATGTTTGTACTTACACACCGCCGTCACCCTATATGACTCGTTCTTGATATACTCATACTCAAATCCCATTTCAATTGAAAACTTAATAAGCGCCTTTCTGAAATCGGCAACACCACCTTCAAAAACCTGACCTACGTCTTTTATCAAATAAATCCAATCAGCACTCAACAACTTCTTGCCCTCGACCACCGCAGCCACGTTTTCTAAATCACGATCTTCCGTATCCTCACAATCTTTGTCATATCCGATCATTGGCAGGGGCATCTGTGTGTCGGCATGCCGAATTGGTGCGTCCACATGTTGAATCGGTCGAGTCACAATGCCAGCTACACCCTTCACCTCGATATTTATACGCGCCAAAGACAACTCGCGCAACAATGCAAACATGGATACCAAGTCTTCATCATCCGCAATAATGCATTCTCCACAATCAGCCACCATATAAGTCATGCTTATACTAGATGCATTCAGACATTGCCATTTCGAACACACAAAATCAACCAATGCTTGGAAAGTGAGTCCAGAAGATCTCTTCAAAGCAACCAAACCACCGTACTTCACAAAAATATTAACACTGTTATCCATCTACAACAAACATAATATTTAAATGAAAACACAGTTAATATAGAATATGCATTAAACAACTATTATTACTTACTGCATAAGCGACTATAATTAAACGACTATAAGTAAATCAACTATAAACGACTAAAAATTCTGAACATTCTCATAACACGACTATAAATTCTGAAAATTCTCAGCACCAAAAAAAAAAACTCCGGCATACATCCATAACTGTTCATTCATAGTCCTTACGCTATCGTTTGTACAAACAACGAAACAACAATTCGCATATATGAAATCAATTAGAAGCCACTTTCTGCAATTACATCAGATTCACCATATATATGAATCCAAGTTTGATGCATCGAATCAGCAATAAAACACAATTGCGTTGCAAAAAATAAAAATAAAAAAAACTCGCCTTCTTCAATTACATTCGCCGACTTTCTGAACGGAACGAGATATGAAATCTCAACACGCGCCTTTGGAACGGTTCAAAAAATTAACACGATGTTTGAGAGAGATGAGGCGGTTATGGAATATGCCGATATATCGTGATCTCAAAGATTTTCTTCAAATCACGTGTTTAAATTAAATTAATTACACAAGGGTGAAAATGTAAATATCAATTATGAAATTATTCATAAAAAATCGAATTTAATACATGGGGGGTTTCACTAATTATGAAAAGGGGGTTAAACCCACCCTAATATATGTAAATGATGTGGGGGGTTTCACTAATTATCCCAATAAAATAAATAATAAATATAATATCCTAACATTTTTCACCGATTATTTTCAATAATAAAATACACCATTAAATGATTTTGCGAGAATCTACTTAAATATTCAAATCAAATCTCCAACAGCGTACCCATCCTACGTGACTAAATAAATTGATATTAAAAATCCAACAATGAAACCTGGGATGTATTAATGTATATTTCATTATTATTTATATATATATATATATATATATATATATATATATATATATATATATATATATATGAGCTCAGTCGTAATAAAATAGTGTTATTAGAAAGGGTCTTTCTACCATGAAAAACACGACTTATATGAGATACCCTTTCAGATTGCGACACGTGTCCCAGCAACACAACCTATTTTTTCCTCATTTATGTATTGTCGCAAATGCCCTTTGTACAATTATTATTTTAAAAAAATTGACAATTATAAATTATTAATGAAATGTCAATTTTACCCTCTCTATTTTAATGCAATTTTAAATCTATATTTATTGTTGAATTAAAATTTATAAAGTCAGTTATATCATTATTCGTAAAAATCATTAAACCGCCCATCCAAAATTGCATCAACTTGAACTCGAACTTGTGACCATCTAAAAACATACAAGAATACTTACGAGTAAAATGCAACACATAATTGACAATAAACTAACAATACAGATTCATATCACAAAGCTACAATGTATAATGATTATAAAACTTATATAAATAATGTTAAATAAATTATTAATTCTCAAATAATTATTATTATATATTAAAAATATCTCATACTAACAAATCTTTATATAATATAATTTAAAAATCTAAGGAAATGTTGATCAACTCCTGTAATTTAAAAATGAATTTCGAAATAATTTGAAGTTTGAATTGAATCGTAAATTGTAAGGTTTAATTAAATCGTAATACTTGAATCAATTAAACTCATGTTTTTTCAATTCAAAACCAATATTCAAAGATTTGATCGATTAAGCTCAACTGATTTCAATTCGTAGACAATATTCAAATATTTGAATCGGTTAAAATCAATAATTTACAATAGCGTATTAATCAAACTATGTATAGTTAAAGTTTAGTATTTTTTTATTGAATTTTATCATAAAAAATAATAAAATTTAATTCGTAAAAATCGTAAAATTTAATCGGTTCATGGTTAGATCAATTCTTACGATTTACGATTTGATTCTTACAATTTTACGAATTAAATTATTATTTTTTTGTTTAGATTGAATTAAAAGGATAGTAGACTTTAATTATAAATAGTTAACTCGATTAATACGTTCTTGTGAGTGGTTGAACTTAATCGATTCAAAATTTTGAATAATATTTACAAATTAAAAGGACTTTGCGCTTAATTGATTCAAATCATACGCTTTAATTAATCTTATGATTTGATTCTTACGTAATTTAGGAATTAATTTTTTATGATAAAACTGAATTAAAAATGTATGACACTTTAATTAATAATAGGTAATTTGATTAAGACGTTCTTGTCAATAGTTGAGCGCGCTTAATCGATTCAAATATTTGAATAATGTTTACAAATTGAAAGGACTTGAGCTTAATTGGTTCAAATATTACGCTTTGATAAAATATTACGATTTACGATTAGGTTCTTACATGTGTTAGGAATTAAATTTATTATTTTTTAGGGTAAATTACAAACACCCCCCTGAGGTATGGTCAAATTACAAAAAAACCCCTCTTGTTTGGATAATTACATCTACCCCCTCAACTATGTTTTTTTCTTACACCTCCACCCTTATGGTGCCAAATTCAACATAATCATCTAGATTCCGTGAAATTTGCTCTAGTTTGTACTCGTTTTGTGTAAAAATACAGTTTTCGATGCACAAAAAACTGATATATACAAGCTAAAAATCACATATTATGATCATCTTGCTTCATAATGTAGAGTTTGAATGAGATAAAATTGGTAAAAAAAGTGATAATATTCCATATAATCTCGAACATTTCACTAAATTTGAGGAGTTGAGGGGGTGGTTGTAATTATCCAAACAAGAGGGGTGTTTTTGTAATTTGGCCATACCTCAGGGGGGTGTTTGTAATTTACCCTATTTTTTATGACAAAATTGAATTAAAAAGATATTAGACATTACTTATAAGTTATAAATAGCTAAATCAATTATGTAACACGTTATGTCAATAGTTAAGCAATCGATTCAAATATTTGAATAATATTTACTAATTGAAAGGATTTGAGCTTAAGCGATTCAAATCTTACTATTTGATTAAATTAAATATTAAAAGAAAATTCACAATATAGTATTTGTAGTATATAATTTTATTTTAAAGTAAGAAAACTACTAATTGGAATGAGTTATAATTTTTTATTCTTCTAAATAAACATATTATTTTATTTTTTATTTGGATTTGTCACACTATCGATTTAATAACATAAGTGAGTTGGATTAAGTTATTCATTTTTTTATATTTAATTGAGCATTATTTACATTTTTAAATGGTGGAGGTTATTAATATTTCTAATATTATAGAATTAATGATAGATGTTTGGCGTATTAAACTGTAATTCGTTATATTTTTCAAACTTTATTATATTAAATCTGTTAATAATTTATTTAATATCATTTAATAATAATGAATGTCGCAATTAATATTTTATTTAACAGTATTTAAATACTTACATTTATTATCATTTTATATTGTGTTTTACCGATATATACAACTATAGTTAAATTTATCATAATAAGTTAATGTGCTTGGATGGTTAGGAGTGATGAATGTGTACCGAGATGTTTTAAGTTCAATCCCTAATGAATGCATTTTTTTCGATTATTTGTCAAATAAAACTCGGTCATAATAAATTTAAATTAATTATTTGGTAAAGTACTTCATTTTTTGGAACATAAGCCATGTTATTTTTCTAGGGTTCAGATTTAATCTTAGAAAATTAATGGTGATTAATGCATATCTCATATAAGTTTAGAACACAAGTAATATCACCCTAGTCCAGTCCTATTAGAAAATTCGAATTGGTTACTAATAAGCGCACATGCATGACACGAGAAACATATAAGCATATAAAATTCCATGTGGTCACTGAGTTATTAAATTATATTCCATAATCAAGAAGAATAATAAGCATATAAAAATGCAAATATGAGTATACATTTCTTGATATTCAGGCATAAATATTTCATATCTTGATATTTGACCGAGTTGCTGGTTGGGTGGGTTCAGCTATGGCAGCTTCATTCGCATTACTCAAAGTTAACAGCGGTTATGGAATCAAGAAAATCAATCAAGAACACCTTGTGAGTGGCCCCCGAGTTGACAGGTGAGTTACACAGTTTCCTATCTCGTCGAGTCAGTACTTTGATTAATTTTGTGCATTTTTAGGAAACTATCTCTCAGTCTTCTTTTCTTTATTCCCTTGTATAGTTACAACTTGCAAGTAATGATTGATAATAATAGTTGTGTGTGAAAAATATGCGTGTAAGTGTGTGTGAGTATGAATTTGTAAGAGCTTTTGTATTGATTTATGGGAAAAGTTTGCAATGATTTCACATTGGGTTCTCCATGTTCACAAAAAATACATTTGGTCTCTAATGTTTCAGTAATTTAACAATTTTGGTCATTTTCGTCAATTTACCGCTAGTCCGTCAGTAAAGACAGTGACGGGCACACGCTTGATTATGTAAGTACTAACGTCAAATTTGAAGGAAATGACTAAAATTTGTGAATTTTTAAACATGAGAGACAAAATGTGTATTTTTTTAACATGGGACCAAATGTAAAATCGTACAAATTTGAGGGATAAAAACTGTATTTTTCCGATTAATTTATAATGGGTTTTTGAAAATTGTACGTCGGATCATTGTGGATTCATGTTGGTTCCTTAACAGGTACATGCCGGATCCATGAATGATCCACAATATTAGTCCATAGAAGTTGAGTAAAAATTACAATAGATTAATATACGGAGGACTTGTCCAAGTCCGATCCGCTTTAGATCCATTTATAACAGTTGATTTTGAATCCGGTTCATTTTGGATCCGATCCACATTAATATAGACCAGATCCTCTTCAAGTTGAGCAAATTCTCACCCCTAATAGTTGACTATTTTTTTTCTAAAAGACTAGAGCATCTACAACCAAAAAATTTACATAGAAGTAATAATATTGGAATTTATTTTATTAATATTAATTTGAAAGTTAAAGGTATAATTTGGATATCATTCAATTTCCTAGCATTCTCCATTTGAAATGGTCTTAGTAAAATCTTTCTAATCATACATATTTTTGGGCAAGTCGACCTCACGATGCTAAATATAAGAATAAACATTAAATTATCCAAAGAAAATTTGAAACAATTGAAAAAAAATAATAATTTCATTATTATGGAGGGTTAAATTTGTTTTTCAAAATTATTTTTTCAAGAATGAAAAATTAATAAATCACTTAAAATATTTATTAGGAACAATAATATGTGAAGATTCACCATTAAAAATATGGATGTGTTTAGACGCCCATTAGGCCACAATGGTGCCAATTTAAATTTGAAAAAGAAAAAATCTATTCAACTGAATATATGGCATTTGGTTTATATGAAAAAGTATGACACCTTGTTATAAAATTATTTTCCTAAATGTTGCAATTGGTTGGCTACAAACCATTGAGAATCTATAAATACAATGCAAAATCCTCCATTTGAATCACTCAATTTGATATTAGTCTTTTGAGGTTTCTCCTATCCTTTGCTCGAAAATATTCCTTGTGAATATTTCCTTATGTGTCCGTATTGAAAATTCAAAACAGGGTTCGTAGATTTGTCGTATCTCGAAACTATTATATATGTCACTATAAAAAAAACGCTACTATATATAAGACTTCGAGTATCGGTGCGGTGCAATATTGTCTCTACCATTTTGCTAAAATCAACACCCATTATTATACAACAAACTATTATTCATTAGCATTTTATTGCAAGAAGTTACTCAATTTTCAGTTGCAAGAGATTTTTCTGACAAATAACCATGTTATGTATAATTAATGGTTAAACCCCAGTGCACCTAGATGGTTGGCTACGGGTGCCTTCATTACAAAAAAAAAAAAAAAAAAACTAGCTAAACCTCTCAAACTTGCAGGAAACATTCAATATTCTCATGTATTCCACATGGTGAACAAACCCAGAGGCGATTCCGGAGCTACAGCTGGACTCGTACTACTAAAGGATGTCACAACAAGGCATTCACAACAACAATGTTGAGTTCTATTCAAGAAAATTATGCAGTTACCGGCAATTTACATTTTAGTCTAAAACCATACATTTTCCTAATTAAATCAATATGCATTTAACGAAATCCTTGATCCTTGTACAAAGCTAAAAAAAGAAACGATTAGTATCAATGAACAAGTTCATGTTTGATGGTTCAGGTGGGAACCGCTGCTGCTTATTGGCAAACGGGGCTTTATTCTTCGGCGCGTTATTTCAAGATCTTGGCGTCGTATGTACTCGTAATTGTTTGGCTTAACTTAAGGTCAGAATTAAAAGTCACATTATTAATCAAATTTCCTTGTCTTATTTTGAAAACAAAAGTTTCAGTTTGATAATCGAAAACCAGATTTTTTTTATGTGTGCACTTATGTCCTAATAAATAATATTTATGTACTTATTGCTGGATCGGACTCACAATGTTTGGCGTCGTATGTACTCGTAATATATATGTGTGTACTTATGTCCTAATAAATAATATTTATGTATCTCCACAATTCTCCCTCTTTCTTTATTAAGAACTTGTTTGGTTGGATAAACTAGCCATAATTAATTAAATAATTAGATTTTGTTCGTTGTTTGGGATATACTCTAATCACCATTAATTTAATAAGATTTGATCTCGATCATTACAAAAAATAACATGGATGAATACTTACTTAATTAAATCACCATTTACCAAGGTACCATTCAACTAATATTTAGTTATGAAAACCCAATATAAAATAGATTAATATTAAGCCTGTTCAATTGACCCTCTACTATAATTTACTGAAATAATTAATCAATATCCATTTGATGAATAATAGATCAAAAATGCATTTATTAGGAATTGGGCTTGAGACGTCTTAGTTCATTCAACACTCTTAACTGTTGGGACAAATTAACTTATTGAAATAACAATCATTGTATATATTGGTAACACTCAATGTAAAATCATAATTATATAAGTAGTTAAATAATGTTGAATAAAATATGAATTGGGACATTCATTATTATTATTAAATAATACTGAACAAAATTATATACTGAAAATACTATACTCTGATTTTTTTTAATATTTAATTTAATCAAATAGTAAGATTTACCGACAAATATCTTGTCTTATAGGAATTTTCTTTTAAACTGATGATGCTAATTAGTTAGATCACCTGATGTAGTGTAAAAAACGAGCTGGGAGAGCAAAGCAGATCAGTAGCTTGACAACTTGATGATCCTGAGGTCCCTGCAAAATGAGCACACATGAACTAAGCCGGGGGTTGATCCGGCGGAAACCCCTCCGACGCTCAAGTCAGACCTGTTGATCATAGAAATAGTCCAGAGAATACATATTATAGTATTGCTTAGTTAATAGGACGTACCTTAAAGAATGAGTTCAAACCTTTATTTATAGCTTAGTTGAGATTGTCGGGACCAAACCTTACTTGAAGGTGATTGGGCCTCGGTGATAGTGGTCTTCGATATTGGGCTCGTGGCCCAGTAGGTAAATAATTTGTAGGCCCATTGGGTTGGGCCAATTAGGCATATCATTAAGTCCCCCCACTCTCGAGTCGATGTGGGGGCCATGTTGAAATGGGTGTCAGATCGTGTCGAGAGTAAAATTTGTAGAAGTCGATCGTTGGCGTATGGCCTAATGGTGTGCGAAAACACATTGGAGCGTGTGTCGGGGGGGCGTGAAGGCGCGTTGGCGCGTAGCGCAACCAAGTTGTCGCGATGTAAGTTATTTGAGTGGTCGGTGTTGTCCCGCGACGATGTAGTAGCTCGGATCAAGTTATCTCATCGTGGGAGTTGTCTCGTCGCGGGGTAATAGAGTTGACCGAGTTATCTCCTCGATCGTGGGAGTTGTCTCGCGATAATGTAGTAGTAGAGAGCGAGTATTCTCCTCGTGGGAGTTGTTATTTATCGACATTGTCAATGTTGTGACGCGTTGCTTGTATGTGTTTACATATAGCCTTGTGCGTGATGTACTTGAGGAGGGGATCAGACTCTCAAGATTTTTTATGGGGATCGTGCCCCTTGTTAGACCTCGTGGGTCGTAAGTGTGTTTGGACCGTGGCCCCGTTTTAATGAATGACCCATCGAAAACAAGTAGATAAATTTGAGTAATCAAGTTGGCCAGGCTATATAGATTCCCCTAATATCTCTAAGTGTTTCTAGGGTTGTAATCGTGCTAACTTGAGCTTGCGATTATATAGTGAATTTCGGGCGAGTTGTCTCCTCATGGGAGTTGTCTCGCAGCGAAGTTGTAGGAGCATTGGATGACGCGCGACTGACGAGTGTGCGGATTGATGTCGCTCTGAGCGATTTCTCTCCTCGTGGGAGTTGTCTCGCAGCGAGTCTTATTATCGAGCGAGGTGGCTGCACGTGGGAGTTGCCTTGCAACGGATTTGTAGTGTCGAGCGAGTTGGCTCCTCGTGGGAGTTGGCTCCTCGTGGGAGTTGGCTCCTCGTGGGAGTTATCTCGTTGAGGGTTCGTAGTACCGAGCGAGTTGGCTCCTCGTGGGAGTTGTCTCGTTGTGGGTTCGTAGTACCGAGCGAATTGGCTCCTCGTGGGACTTGTCTCGCTGCGGGTTGTAGGACGGAGCGAGTGGTCTCCTCGTGGGATTTTCCTCGCAAGGGGTTGTAGGTCCGAGCGAGTTGTCTCCTCGTGGGAGTTGTCTCACTGCGGGATGTAGGACAGAGCGAGTTTGGTCCTCGTGGGAGTTATCTCGCTGTGGGTTGTAGGACCGAGCGAGTTGTCTCCTCGTGGGAGTTGTCTCGCTGCGGGTTGTAGTACTGAGCAAGTTGGCTCCTCGTGGGAGTTATCTCGCTGTGGTTTCCTAGACCCGAGGGAGTTGGCTCCTCGTGGGAGTTGCCTCGCAAGGGGTTATAGGACGGAGCGAGTTCTCTCCGCGTGGGAGTTATCTCGCTGTGGGTAGTAGTTCCGAGCGAGTTGTCTCCTCGTTGGAGTTGTCTCGCTGCGGGTTCGTAGACCCAAGGGAGTTGGCTCCTCGTGGGAGTTTCCTCGCGAGGGGTTGTAGGTCCGAGCGAGTTGTCTCCTCGTGGGAGTTGTCTCGCTGTGTGTTGTAGGACAAAGCGAGGTGTCTCCTCGTGGGAGTTGTCTCGCAAGCCCCCCACTCTCGAGATGATGTGGGAGCCAAGTCGAAAAGGGTACCGGATCATGTCGAGAGTAGATCGGTGCTGTAGTCTTGCGTTAATCGTTGGCATGGCGTGGAGAAATAATATTTTTTATTTGTCCATTTGATAGCGAATGCAATTTGGTAAGCGCGTTAAAGAGATCGCGCAATTTGGTGGAGCGCGTTGAAATTCTCTTGCAATTTGGTGAAGCGCGTCAAAATCTACGCGCAATTTGGTGGAGAGTAGTAAAAGTTGCACGCGATATGATGGGAGCGCGGGCTCCAAGGTGACCTTGGGAAGGCGCGCGCAGCTGCTGCCCCCCAGGTGCGTGTAAGCACGCTCTTCGCAATATTATTATTATTATTATTATTATTATTATTATTATTATTATTATTATTATTATTATTATTATTATTATTATTTATTATTATTATTATTATTTTTTTTTTTTTTTTTTTTTTTTTGGATAGAGGCGCGCGCGGGGGTCTTGGAGGGGGCGCGCAGCTTGGCGTGCGGTCGGCATGGCCGGAATTTTTTTATTTTTTTTTTGGAATGGAGCCGCGCGCGCGGCGTGGCTCGGCTCGCGCGCGCGCGGCTTGGCTTGGCTGCATCTTCTACCTTTTTTTTTTTTTTTTTTGAGTGGAGCCTCGCGCACGGCTTGGCTTGGCTTGGCTCGCGCGGCTTGGCTGCATCTTCTACTTTTTTTTTTTTTTTTTTCTTCTTTTTCTTTTTTCTCCTCTTCTTCTTCTTTTTCTTTTTTCTTCATCTTCTTTTTTTTTCTTCTTCTTCTTTTTCTTTTTTCTTCATCTTCTTCTTCTTTTTTCTTCTTCTTCTTTCTTCTCCTTTTTTTTTTTTTTTTTTTTGTATTTCGGTGGTTTATGTTCACCCCTTTGGGGATGTTCTATTTTTTTTTAGTAGGGAAATTATACTTGTCTCTTGAGATGGGATGTGCACCCACTTGGGGTTGAAAGGTAAGGGTGATGCCAACCTTGGGATGGGATAGCCCCCTACTTTAGAATGAGGCGCTCGAGACCTATGGTCTGAGGTGGATGCACATGGTTGCGCCATTGCTTCATTGGCAACACGAGTTGAAACTTTCGCGGTCGTACGCTGAAGGTCCTTATCGGTTATTTGAACCGTTAGAGGAGCAAGTAGAAGTTGATCTTGTTGATGGTTCGGCGATCATATGCTGAAGGTCCTCTTCGGTTATCTGAACGGTTAGAGGGGGGGCGGAAGTAGACCCCCAGAGAGTCGATGACCCATGGCGAATGAAATGTTTTGGGGGCACTATGAACCCCCAGGGAGTCGATAACCCTTGGCGAACGAAATATTTTGGGGGCAGATGTAAGGCCCCAGGGAGTCGATAACCCTTGGCGAACGAAATATTTTGGGGGCGATGTAAGCCCCCAGGGAGTCAATAACCCTTGGCGAGGGAAATATTTTGGGGGTAGATGTAAGCCCCCAGGGAGTCGATAACGCTTGGCGAGCGAAATTTTTTGGGGGCACTGTATACCCCCAGGGAGTCGATAACCCTTGGCGAGCGAAATATTTTGGGGGCAGATGTAAGCCCCCAGGGAATCGATAACCCTTGGCGAGCGAAATGTTTTGGGGGCACTGTATACCCCCAGGGAGTCGATAACCCTTTCTAGTGTTGAAGGGCCTCCTCGGTTGTCTGAACTGATCGAGAGGCGAGAAGAAGTGAATCCTATTGAGGATCTAGTGAGACATCCGAGAAATGTCTCGTGGTGGATCCCAAGCACGAGGAGGAGGAAGTGGCAAGCCAGAGCCTCCACGGATCGGGAGGTTGTTAGCTGTGTCATTTTCTCTCCGAGCAGACGCCTCAGGAGGATCTTGTTGGCTACGTGATCTGGTTTGCATCGTTCCCACAGACGGCGCCAAAATGATGATGCTAATTAGTTAGATCACCTGATGTAGTGTAAAAAACGAGCTGGTAGAGCAAAGTAGATCAGTAGCTTGACAACTTGATGATCCTGAGGTCCCTGCAAAATGAGCACACATGAACTAAGCCGGGGGTTGATCCGGCGGAAACCTCTCCAACGCTCAAGTCAGACGTGCTGATCATAGAAATAGTCCAGAGAATACATATTATAGTATTGCTCAGTTAATAGGACGTACCTTAAAGAATGAGTTCAAACCTTTATTTATAGCTTAGTTGAGATTGTCGGGCCCAAACCTTACTTGAAGGTGATTGGGCCTCGGTGATAGTGGTCTTCGATATTGGGCTCGTGGCCCAGCAGGTAAATAATTTGTAGGCCCATTGGGTTGGGCTAATTAGGCATATCATTAACCTTCCATGGTCCAATAATACAATTGTGTTTCATTAGATTATTTAATTATATCTTGATTAATTCTTATAACTTGTTAACCAAATGTACGCCTAAGTTGTATATAACACATTGTACGTATACAATTTTTGATTGTTGCATTATAAAGATCGGACCAGTTAATTCATGTTATGTTGAGTATAATTTGTTTGCAGTGTCCACCTTTTCGTTTGAGCTACTATGGAGTCGGAGAACCTTTAGTCTTCGTCACATTCGGCCCATTATCCACCATTGCTTTTTATTTGCTTCACAGCATAAAAAGGTCTACGGTCGTCGTCTTTTTTTTTGTTTTTCCTTTTTTTTTTCTCTTTGATGAGAAACAATTCATGCATGTCCGCTAAACTCGTATATGATGCAATGACAGTGAGCTGCCTATTACTAGTACGATCGTTTGGTCTTCGATTCTTGTTGGTCTTACTACATCCTTAATCCTCTTTTGCAGTCATTTCCATCAGGTGATGCCTCTCTCTCTCTCTCTCTCTCTCTCTCTCTCTCTCTCTCTCTCTCTCTCTCTCTCTCTCTCTCTCTCTCTCTCTCTCTCTCTCTCTCTCTCTCTCTCTCTCTCTCTCTCTCTCTCTCTCTCTCTCTCTCTCGATTTATTAGCTGACATCATATATATTGAATGATGGCTAATTCAGATAAAGGATGATAAGGCCGTTGGAAAAATGTCCCCTTTGGTGAGTATAATATACATAATATAATAACCATATTTAAACCTCGATTATTACAAGGGGTTAGAGATTCGCTTACTCGATAAAATTGAAATAACAGGTCAGGCTCGGCACCGAAACGGGTTCGAGAGTAGTAAAATTTGCTGTTGTGGGACTGTATTCTATTATTTTGGTTTTAGGATTTACTCAAAATCTCCCTCTTGCAAGTGTTGTAAGTACTCTACGCTACGTACATTTCTTTTGGTTAACGAAAACGTTACTCGATCTGCTGTTCTACTATATTTATGATTGTATTTGTTCCTTTGTCTCCAGATTCTCTGTGCTATGACACTACCAATGGGAAATTTAGTGGTTAGTTTTGTTGAGAAGAATCACAAGGTGAGCTAGTTAATTATAAATATTTTAATTTTTTTTTTCAAGGTTTTTTTTACTATAAATAATTTCTTCATTTTATAAATGTGTTTGTAGGATAAAACAAAGATATTCATGGGGAAGTATTTGTGTGTGAGGTTGCACACTGTTTTTGGGGCTGCTTTGGCTGCTGGGCTTGTAGTGGCTAGAAAGTTTGCTGTACAACAACTTCCACATGCTATTGTTCCTTAATGCATGTGTTCTTCTCTATCAAGAAAATATGTTGGGAGTGAGTTGCCTTTGTTAAAACTATCATATCTTAAAACATTACATCGATGTATTATGGAAATAAATGTATCTTTTTTTTTGGTTTTATGATTTTATGAAAGTGGATTTTCTTATTTTTGAAAAATTATGAAAGTTTCTAAAATTTTATAAAAATGTTCAAATTTACGTGATTTCCGAAATTTCCATAAATTTTGGAATTATGATGAATTTCTAGATTCCGAACGTTTTGGAATTGGAATTAATATTAATTTTGTACTTCTGAAAAAATTTTAAAAAAAATATATACTCAAAAAGGTTAACTCTGATCCGTTTCATCCAACTTTCACCTCTAAGTTTATCCGCAGTAAAAATAATTTTGGTTAAAACTTCTTCAAAAAAAATTTATATAGCTAAACGTTTGCCCGAATATTTGAATTTGTTTAAGTTCCATCGTGCATCTCAGTTAAACAACTTAGTCCAACAATAGACACTTTAGACCGACAAAAAAAGGAGAAAATTTTTGAAAATGGACAACTTAGTTGGAGAATTTGGATTAGAAGTAGACATCTTAGACTCAAAAGAAGAACTGAGACGAATGAGAGCAACATGTTCCAGTTACAAGAAGAACTGAGACCAATGAGAGCAACATGTTCCAGTTACATGGTAGATGGAAATTAAGTCGTCGACGGCAGGGGACTAATAGGGAGAGGCGGATAAGTCGAAGAAACACCATTTTTTGGAGTGGATGTCGTTTTGGTGATGGTTGAGGTGGAGGAGAATATAATATTTTCAATCTAAAATGTCTATTTTCAGTCTAAGCTCTCTAACTAAACTGCTCGAAGGAATATGAGTCTCCTGATATAAAAGGAAGTTTAACTTCAAGGGTGTACGTTTCGCAAATTGCCATTTATTTAAGGGGTTGTTACAAATAAGCTCATCATCGACTACTTATTTATAAAGAGACCAAACCAAAAACTCTTTTACAAAAAAGTTCAGACAAAGTTCAGAGGTTACGAATTTCATCGGCTCGAATGGTTACCATGAGTTTTTATTAATTATTTTCTAAAAGAAGAAAATTATACCCTTAGAAAAGTAGAAAAGGCTAATAAGATATTTCTTTCATCGCTCCCAACATGCCAAATTGATACTAATGATACGTAAATGTAGCCTGTTGTTCAAACAACTATTCGGAGTTTCTAGCGCTCACGGGTGAAGTACTACTAGTATCATCCAATTTGTATAAACTCAATCACAGGAAATTAATCGGTAATAATATGACATTTTCAATGACAACCCCAACCACAACAAAAGGGAAAGGAAAAAGGGAAAAAACAAGTAAATTACCAGTACACATGAATCATGCACCTCTGTGAAAAATAAGCGCCAAACATAATTTTTGGCTCAATTTGGATGGAAGGGACTGATTTGGAGAAAGGATCTGGAGAAAGAATTTGAAATAACTCCAATTCGGAGACATTTGAAATTCACATAAGTTGCTCAATTTATAACTAAAAAGGAGGGGTGGGAAATTGAAATTCATTTGCAAATCCCTCAATCCAAACAAGTACAACGAATTTCTTATTATGGATTTGAAATCTCTCCTCCAAATCCTTACATCCAAATGGACCCTGAAATTATTTGCAAGAATTGTTTCTCTTCCATTTTTCAGCTAATTCATCAAGAAATTTTGTGGATGAACCATTTTCACTTAGCGAATTTGCGGCTGCATCCTTGAGATCCCTAATTCGACTACGAATCTCCTTTTCTTCTTCTTCACCTTCCATCAAAGCCTTAACAACTCTAGCGACTTCATCCCTCTCAATCAATCCGTTTTCTCTCACACGAGGCCTCAAAGCAACCCTCACATCCTCATGTAGCATCACCGCATTCATCCCTTGTTCCGCGTAAAGCGGCCATGCAATCATCGGCACCCCACTAGAAACACTCTCGAGAACCGAATTCCACCCGCAGTGTGTCAAAAACGCGCAAATAGACCTGTGGGACAGGATCTGGGGCTGCGGGGCCCACAACGGCACCACCAGGCCCCGATCCTGGGTCCTCTCCAGGAACCCTTGTGGCAGATAAGCCAGAGGGTCACCGGAGCTCTGAATGTCGAAATATGAAGCATTAGGGTTTGTGTTAGGGCATCGAAGAACCCATAAAAACCTTTGCCCACTCTTCTCCAAACCATGTGCTATCTCAACTATTTGTTCATGTGATAAATCCCCACCACTCCCAAAACAAACATACAAAACAGTTCCATTGGGTTGTTGATCCAAGAACTTCACACTTATAGCATCGGATTCGTGAATCTCGGGATTACTTGAGCCCATTTTGATCAAAGGCCCGATCGGATAAACATCGGGCTTACCATTTTCCTTCACAAGCAAAGCCCGAACCGGGCCGGGCTCGAGTTCTTGAAAGGTGTTCACCACTATCCCTTCCGCCATTCGGTATCTCTTCGCATGACGAAGCACCCATTGATACGCATCACTCGTCCGGTCCTGGACCGGCTGGATCAAATCCCGGCCGTGGATCGGAGTGCATCCCGGGATTTGAAGCTTCTCATGCACGTCACGGTACTCGGACGACACTGTTCGGTCCAGCTCCGGCAAGTGGAAGAACAGAGACAGGGTCATGGCGGTGGAGGGGAAGAAGATGTAAGGAGGGATATTGAGTTCGACGGCGAGTTCGAATGCGTCGGTGCCGAAGAGATCCACCACCAGGGCGGAGAGGCTCTTGGACGCGTGGAGGGACTTGACGGCGTCGTGGATCGACGGCAGAGAACGGGTGACGGTGAGTGCGATGCGTGTCTCTGCTCTGACGTCCGGCGGTAAGTCGTCGAGGTTGACCGGGGGGAGGAGGAGATAGTCGACGGCGGAGAGGAAGGTGGTTTGGGCGGCGGAGAGAGGGCCGTCGGTGGGGATGATGAAGGTGGTGGATATTAGCGTATCTACGTATCTATCTATATTATATATATTATTCCTATTATTATTCTTATTTATTAGGTTACCTTGTATATTAGGTTTCCTTGTATATTAGGTTACCTTGTGTAGTAGGTTAGGGTTTCCTACATGTAACTATATATATGATTAATATACGTAAGAGATATCATTCTTTCTTTTCTCCAAATATATTTCTCCTATATGATATCATTCTTTTCTCCAAATAGATTTTCTAGCACTTTTCTTTCTCATAATAAAGACCCTAGGGAGTCTCTTTGTAATGCCTGTCAATTAGGCAAGCATTTTCGTCTACCATTTTTTTCTCAAAAATCTACTACTGTTGCTCCATTTCAAATTATTCATGCTGATTTATGGACTTCTCCTGTTTCTAGTTTTACGGGTTTCAAATATTATCTTGTGTTAGTTGATGATTTTACCCATTATTTATGGACTTTTCCCCTTCGAAATAAATCTGATGTTTTTACAACCTTTGTCAATTTTCATACACTTCTCAAAACTCAATTCCAACATCCCCTGAAAGCCTTACAAAGTGATAATGGTCGTGAATTCAAAAATGCGGATTTTCAAAACTACTTCACTAAACACGGCATCCTAAATCGTTTTTCGTGTCCCCACACCTCCCCTCAAAACGGACACGCAGAACGGATGATCCGCACTATAACTAACATGCTTCGATCCCTCATCTTTCAAGCCCATCTTCCTCCTACTTATTGGGTCGACGCCCTTCATATGGCCACACACCTACTCAATATCTTACCTACCAAAACCACACAAAACCAGACTCCTCACGAAGCCCTTTACCTCATCAAACCTACATACTCTCATCTTCGAGTATTCGGCTGTCTCTGTTATCCCAACCTCACCGCCACCACACCACATAAACTCGCCCCCCGTTCTACTCCTTGTGTCTATCTCGGTCACCCTTCCTCTCACAAAGGCTATCGTTGCCTTGATAGGTCCACTGGCCGAATCATAATTTCTCGTCATGTTATCTTCGACGAAACTAACTTTCCTTTTGCTGAGTCCACTCCCCCCAAAAGCACACTTCCCCCTTCTGCCTTGGACGAAAACACACCCTCCTTGTTCCTCCTCCCTCAGACTTCGTCTAACTGTTGCAACAGTTCCTCCAACTGTTCCAATAGTGAACCATCCTGTTCCAACAGTCCGTCCAACAGTCCCATAACACAGCCAACACCTATTTCTCCTGCAGCACCACCTGTCGACCATAACCAGCTCACAACCCCTTCTCCTACTCCCCCACCTCCCCCACATCCCCTTGCTCATCCTATGGTGACTCGCAGTAAAGTGGGCATCCACAAACCCAAAGTCCCCTTCTCTCTCGTTGCATCCTCTACCTCTCCCATTCCCACCAACTATCGCCAAGCTCTTCTTGACCAAAATTGGCGAAACGCCATGATTGAGGAATATACTGCTTTAATTAAAAACAATACTTGGAATGTTGTGCCCCGCCCCCCGTCTACTAATGTTATTTCTGGTAAGTGGATATACAAACAGAAACTCAAGTCTGATGGCTCCCTTGAGCGATATAAAGCACGGTGGGTTGTTCGTGGGTTTCACCAGCAGGCTGGCATCGACTTTGACGAGACTTTCAGCCCAGTTGTCAAACCAGCCACTGTTCGAACAGTCCTCAGTATTGCTCTCTCGCGATCATGGCCAATCCACCAGCTTGACGTGAAAAATGCCTTCTTACATGGCAATCTCTCTGAAACTGTCTACTGCGAGCAACCTCCCGGATTCGTCGATCCATCTCGCCCCACTCACGTGTGTCGTCTCAACAAAGCACTCTACGGCCTCAAGCAGGCACCACGTGCTTGGTACAAGCGTTTTGCATCTCACATTACTACCATGGGGTTCAGAGAATGCAAGTCCGACACTTCACTCTTCGTGTACTGTCGCAACAGTTCACGCGACTGTCGCAGCAGTTCACGCGACTGTCGCAACAGTTCATGCGCCTACCTTCTGTTGTATGTCGATGACATTGTACTTACGGCCTCCACACCAGAATTGCTCCGCTCTATCATCGCTGCCCTTAATCAAGAGTTCGCAATGAAGGATCTTGGCGATCTTCACTACTTTCTCGACATCTCAGTCACTCGCTCGTCGAATGGGCTATTTCTCTCTCAACGCAAGTACGCCGACGAGATCCTAGAGCGTGCACACATGGCTTCCTGCAACCCTTGTCTTACGCCGGCTGACACAAAGAGCAAGTTGTCTTCGACCACTGGACCCCCCGTTGCTGACCCTACTCTTTATCGCAGCCTTGCCGGTGCACTGCAATACCTCACGTTTACTCGTCCTGACATCTGCTATGCTGTGCAACAAATATGTCTATTCATGCATGATCCGAGGGAACCTCATATGGCTGCTCTCAAGCGTATCCTTCGCTACATTCGTGGGACTCTCGATCACGGCCTTCAGCTCTCCCCCAATCCGGACCTCTCCCTTATCGCTTACTCCGACGCCGATTGGGGTGGCTGCCCTGACACTCGTCGTTCGACATCGGGCTATTGTGTTTTCCTAGGCAATAACCTCATCTCTTGGTCCTCCAAACGACAGGTCACTACCTCTCGGTCGAGTGCGGAGGCCGAATACCGAGCTGTCGCAAATGCCGTCGCCGAAACGACTTGGTTACGCAACCTACTTTCTGAGTTGCTCTGCCCGCTTTCGAAAGCCACTATTGTCTACTGTGACAACGTCAGTGCCGTCTACCTATCGAGCAATCCTATTCAACACTCTCGTACGAAACATGTGGAGATCGATATCCATTTTGTCCGAGACAAAGTTGCTTTGGGACACGTTCGAGTCCTTCACGTCCCATCCGCCTACCAGTTTGCCGATATCTTCACGAAAGGACTCCCTACTCAACTGTTCCAACAGTTTGTCTCCAGTCTCCACGTCCTCTCCTTTCCCGTTTCGACTGCGGGGGTGTATTAGCGTATCTACGTATCTATCTATATTATATATATTATTCCTATTATTATTCTTATTTATTAGGTTACCTTGTATATTAGGTTTCCTTGTATATTAGGTTACCTTGTGTAGTAGGTTAGGGTTTCCTACATGTAACTATATATATGATTAATATACGTAAGAGATATCATTCTTTCTTTTCTCCAAATATATTTCTCCTATAGTGGAGATGAAGTGGCGGTGGTGGAGTTTTTTGGCGAATTCAACTAAGGGGATGAGGTGGCCAATCCCTGGGGTAGGGAGAATGGCGATGTGGGGGGGTGGGGGTGGGGGTGGGGGGCTAGTTTCCATGGATATATGCAGAAGAATATGAAGTGAAATTATCAATGAAGCCGAAGGTGTGTGTATGTTTTGACTTCTGTCTCTGTATATGTACAGAAAATATTTGATTTATGGGTAAATTACGAAAACCTCCTTGAATTTGGGCTAAATAACGAATTAAAATAAAATAAATTGATAAAATATTGTCACACCTTCGGTATGGAATTTTTAATTCTCCAGGGGTTAATGAATCAGACAGAAACTTTAATTAATAAGGCGAAGAAGGTGAAACAGATCCAACCGATCTGCACCACATCAGATTTTCTACATATTAAAAGTAGAGTAAAAAACAGTTTGCCCCCTAAATTAAGACCTGTTTTGCGCTTTGCCCCCCGAACAATTTTTTTTTGCAAACTTTTACCCGAACTCGACATTTTGTTGCACGGTGGCTATTTTCAGGCAAGATCCACCGGAATCTTATACATGTGCAAATCACGTGAGTTGGAAAGGGGCAAAGTAGTCTATTCACTTATTTTTTCCCCTCAACCATAACCTTTCGTTCTTTCCCCCAATTCTTCACATTTCGCAGCACGCCAATGGCTTGTCTCATTCAAAGGACACTTGTTTGAAAGCCACCATGAAAATGGCTAACACCGCCGTGGAGGCCTACGGCGGGGCCGCCGCTGAAATCCCACCTTTCACTTGTTTCCTTGCCTTCCCACTTCACACCAGTTTTTTCTCGTCACCAATTTTCAAAATCCGAGCAACTGACTCCCCAAATTGGATTTTCATTCTCATATATATATATATATATATATATATATATATATATAAACATCGATTGAAATTTAGATTTCTGCTATCTTCCTAAAATCTCGATATGCAGATTTCATTTCTCTTATTATTTATCATTCAATTGAAACCTAGATAATTTTCTAAAAACCTAAACATAGAAAAAAAATCTCTGAAACAGCCGCATCAAGTTGTTTGGTGGACAAATTACAAATTCTGAAGAATGGGTCACAGTTGAAAGAAGAAGAAGATGAAGAAGAAGCGGCGAGGAGGGAGGACGCAGAGACCGAATCAGTGGATTTTTCGGCCACTCCGCTTCCATCATTTATGACCTCTTTAACCTCTTCATTTGTGGAGAGATAAAGCTCCAAACTCAATTTGCCTGCATCGTCCTCAAGCCCACTGAAACACACAAAAGGGCTGAGAAGAAGAAGAAACAGAGTTGATTTATGAAGATAGATGAAAATGGTGGTGTGTGAACTGGGAAGAGTTTGGGGTTTTTTTTAGTGGCCAACGGGATGCAGCTTTCTTTTCTTTTCTTTTTAGTTTTTCTTTTTTTTTTTTTTTTTTTAATGATTAGTTTATATTAATATATAGGATATAAGTGAAGGGACAAATTTACCCTTAAAATTTTCACGTGCAACGCACATGGTTTCTCATTCCGGTCAAAATTGCCGGAATATTCCTTTTAGGAGGCACCGTGCAATGAATTAACAAGTTTAGGTAAAAACGTGCAAATTTTTTTTGTTTGGGGGGTAAAGTGCAAAACAGCCTTTAGTTTAGGGGGCAAACTGCTTTTTACTCTTAAAAGTATTGGAAATATAAATATTGGACAACGAGGCTATTATATAACATGGTCACTTAAAACAAATAAACAATAAATCGGCTGAAATATTATTATATTTGTTAAATAAATTAGGGATAAATATTTGTTAAATAAATATTGTATTATTATATTTGTTAAATAAATAAACAATAAATCGGCTGAAAGAAAGATTTTAGGTGATTTGATTTAGGATAGAGATTTTGAAAATTTGATTTGAAAATAAAAATTTTCTTATTTTTCTCAAGGATATTTAATTTAATTGTGCGTGGATAGACGACATTGACATTAATTAATTTAGTATGCATAGTTGAGTTTAGATGTCAGATTATTTTAGTATATTGTCTTGTCGGATCTGGTAGTTAACTAGGGTTGGGACAGGGTTGGGTCGGTCGATTACCAGCCTAAAAACCGATCCATTCGTCAAACTATTTTTGCTCAAATTTGAAAACCGTTGCCGACCCAATTTTTGTGGTCGGTTGATGATTGGTAACCGAATATTTGGTTCCGAAATGAGTCGGTTGATGGTTTATACCCGTCAGCTAGTTCACTTAAAAAAATCCAAATTTTTTAGTACAAAAATCCACATTTTGCGTAATGCCACGATGCGATCATTATTTATCAGATCAAAATAATTAATAACAATTTAACGAAAAAAATATAAATAGGAAATTCAAAGTAATTTCAAATATGAACGAGAGATTTCGTGGAGCTTTATAATCAAGATTATAATTAGAATTAAAATTAGCATTAGCATTAGCATTATTAGTATTAAAATTATTAGGGTTATGATTAAAACTATAATTAGTGTTAGGAATAGAATTATGATTATGATTAGAATTAGATTTATGATTAGTGTTACGAATATGATTAGGAATAGGATAAGGATTTGGATAATATTAGGATTATAATTATAATTAGCATTAACATAATAATTAGCATACACAGATTAACATTAGCATTAAAATTAGTATTAAAATTAGTACATTAGCATTAACATTAACAATATTAACATATTAATATTAGTAATAGTGTTAACATTCGTATCATTATTAGTATTAGTACTAATATTAGTATTGATATCAGTATAAATATCCGTATCAATATTAGTATATGTATCAATATAAGTATCGGTACCAGTAACAGTACCAATATCAATATCAGTATCAGATCGGTATCAGTATCAGTATCAGTATCAATATCAGTTGTAGTACCAGTACCGGTATCAGTATCAGTATATGTATCATTAGCATTTACATTAGCATTAGTATTAGTATCAGTATTAATATTAATATTAATTGTTACTATGAGTATCAATATTAGTATTAGTATTAGTATTAGAATTAATATTAATATTAGTATATTAGTGCATTAGCATTAGTATTAGTATTAATAATATTGATAGTCATATTGATATTAATATGAGTAACACAACGATTAGTATTACAATGAGTATCATTATTACTATAATTATCACTATCAATATCAATATGAGTATTAGTATCAGTATCAATATGAGTATTGGTATTTATCAGACTGGCAAAAAAAGGAGAAAAAAATGTTTATCAGAAAATGTTTCTCGATCTGGAGAAGTGGTTCTACGGCAAGCGACGTATGAGAGGTTGAAGGCGGTGAAGATTGATACAGTGGAACGAAATTCAGAAAATTCTAGCTCCGATCTTGAATAGTGGTTCTACGGCAAGCGACCCACCAGATTTGATGCACCTCTTCACCGGCGTTCGGAATCCACCTTTCGTTCCGTCCCCCACAATATCTCTGTGTTGCGCCCTACATCCTCGCCGACTTTGACTAGTTGCACTCCATTGATTGGGTTCATTACAGCGGCGACAACGACTCTAGGGTTTGTGGCGGAGTTAGGGCTGGCGACAATCGATTTGTGAGATGTTGTTTATTGTTTGCATTTTGCAATTACCTATATTATTGGGAGTAAGTATTTTTTTTCTTTTTTTTTTGTTTGCAATTTGCATTTTCATGTTTCACATTAGTCTTTCATTCAAAAAGTTAGTGTATTTTTTATTAATTTTTTTTTTCTCATTTTAGTTGTTTTCATTTTGCATTTTGCATTTTGCAATTTTATGTTGCATATCGTTTTCTCTTTTTGATTTTTTTTGTTTGGAAGAGTAGATTTATAAATTTTTTTGTTTGTTGTTTGCATTTGCATGATCTGTATTATGTTTTTCATTTTGCAGTTAGTGTTTTGCATTTAGATGATGCAATTTCTTGTTTGCATACGTCAAGTTATTGCCGGCGATAGTGCGACGGCATCACGACAACAGCGGTGGTTATTTTTTTTTCAAGATTATGTTGTTGTTGTTTTTTTAACTAGGATGAGTGAGTTTAGGGAGGACTTGATTTGAAAGAAAGATTTTAGGTGATTTGATTTAGGAGAGAAATTTTGGAAATTTAATTTCAAAATAAAAAATTTCTTATTTTTCTCAAGGATATTTTTGACACAAGATGTATAATGGACCTATAAAAAAATAGGACTTATGACTTGGATTTATTGCTATATAATTTAATATGTAGGGGGCTATGGCAAATTGCCCTTATTATTATTTGATGCAGTTTATATTCAACTCTCCATTATTTATTATGCATCATGGAACTATAGATTTTAGGGCAAATGGCAAATAGGTCCATGACAAGGGCATTTAATTAAAAGAAGGACATCCAACTTTTTTGTCTTTCAAATAAATCCAGCTCATTCAAACTTATTTGCAAATAAGGAAAAAATTCTTTTATATATACCAAAATTACCCCCAATTCATTGAAACTAAATTCAATTCCAATTGCATGATTTACACCCCAATTCAACCCAATTTCATCAATTAACCAATTTTAACCATAATTTCAATTTTGACCCGCCACCACCGGTCTCCGACGTTGACTTTTTTTATTGTCTTTTTTTTTTTTTAACTTTTTTTCCCAGAAATTGTTTTTCCGGCCGGTCAACTGCCGTTGACCGCCAGGTCTCCGGCGTTGACTGTTTTTTTATAATTTTGTTTTTTCTTAAAAAAAAAATATTTTAATTAATATTACTGTCTTGGCTGCTAAATTACTGTCTCCGGCAGTTATTTAACTGTCGGAGACAGTAATTTAACTGTTAATTGACTTTTTTTTCTTCTTCAAAAATATTTTAATTAATATTATTGTCTTTGCTACTAAATTACTGTCTCCAACAGTTATTTAACTATCGGAGACAATAATTAACTGTTAATTGACTTTTTTTTAAAAAGTATTTTAATTGATATTACTGTATTCGTTGCTAAATTATTGTCTCCAGCAGTTATTTAACTGTTGGAGACAGTAATTTAACTGTTAACTGACTTTTTTATTCTTAAAAAAAATATTTTTAATTAATATTACTGTATTCGTTGCTAAATTACTATCTCCTACTATCTCCAGCAGTTATTTAACTATCGGAGACAGTAATTTAACTGTTAATTGACTTTTTTTTTTGAAATTTTTTTTTCTTAAAAAAAAATATTTTTATTAATATTACTGCCTTGGCTGCTAAATTACTGTCTCCAACAGTAATTTAACTATCTTAGACAATATATTAATAATATTACTGTTCGGGAAAATAATAGTCATAATATTACTGTCTCAAACAGTAATATTAATTAAAATATTTTTTTCAAATAAAAAAATTTCAAAAAAAAAAAATCAACGCCGGAGACCGCTGGTCAACCAAAAATTCAGGAAAAAAAAATTTCAATAAAAAAAAAAAAAAAAGTCAACGCCCGGAGACCGGTGGTTAACACAGGAATCTGGCCGGAAAAAAAAATTCTGAAAAAAATTTATTTTCTGAAAGAAAAAATATTTTGGAGGTTTTTGTTTAAAACCGGGGTCAATGTGTAATATTAAGGAAGTTAGAGCATAATGGATGGAATTGATAAAAAATTATATTATGGAGGGTATTTTAGACTAAAGACATGGGGATGGGTTTAATTGAGAGACTGTTTTATTTGTAGACCAAAATGCATTTAAGTCACATGTGATGGGCCTTTTTCCCATTCGCCCTAGATTTAAATTTAATTGTGCGTGGATAGACGACATTGACATTAATTAATTTAGTATGCATAGTTGAGTTTAGATGTCAGATTATTTTAGTATATTGTCTTGTTGGATCTGGTAGTTAATATTTACCACAATATAAGAGTTAGGGTTGGGACTGGGTTGGGTCGGTCGATTACCAGCCTAAAAACCGATCCATTCGTCAAACTATTTTTGCTCAAATTTGAAAACCATTGCCGACCCAATTTTTGTGGTCGGTTGATGATTGGTAACCGAATATTTGGTTCCGGAATGAGTCAGTTGATGGTTTATACCCGTCACCTAGTTCACTTAAAAAAAATCCAAATTTGGGAGTAAAAATATCCACATTTTGCGTAATGCCACGATGCGATCATTATTTATCAGATCAAAATAATTAATAACAATTTAACGAAAAAAATATAAATAGGAAATTCAAAGTAATTTCAAATATGAACGAGAGATTTTGTGGAGCTTTATAATCAAGATTAGAATTAGAATTAAAATTAGCATTAGCATTAGCACTATTAATATTAAAATTATTAGGGTTATGATTAAAACTATAATTAGTGTTAGGAATAGAATTATGATTATGATTAGAATTAGATTTATGATTAGTGTTACGAATAGGATAAGGATTTGGATAATATTAGGATTATAATTATAATTAGCATTAACATAATAATTAGCATACACAGATTAGCATTAGTATTAAAATTAGTATTAAAATTAGTACATTAGCATTAACATTAACAATATTAACATATTAATATTAGTAATAGTGTTAACATTTGTATCATTATTAGTATTAGTACTAATATTAGTATTGATATCAGTATAAATATCCGTATCAATATTACTATAAGTATCAATATAACTATCGGTACCAGTAACAGTACCAATATCAATATTAGTATCAGCATCAGTATCAGTATCACTATCAGTATCAATATTAGTTGCAGTACCAGTACCGGTATCAGTATCAGTATATGTATCATTAACATTTACATTAGCATTAGTATTAGTATCAGTATTAATATTAATATTAATTGTTACTATGAGTATAAATATGATTATCAATATGAGTATCAATATAAGTATTAGTATTAGTATTAGTATTAATACTAATATTAGTATATTAGTATATTAGTGCATTAGCATTAGTATTAGTATTAATAATATTGATAGTCATATTGATATTAATATGAGTAACACAACGATTAGTATTACAATGAGTATCATTATTACTATCATTATCACTATCAATGTCAGTATTAGTATTAGTATTAGTACCAGTATCAATATGAGTATTGGTATTTATATTAGTATTAGTATTAGTATGAGTATCAGTATCAGTATTAGCATTAGTATTAGTATTAGTATTAGTACATTAGTATTAGTACATTATCATCAGTATTAGTATTAATAATACTGATAGTCGTATTGATATTAATATGAGTAATACAATGATTAGTATTACAATTAATATTACTATGAGTATTAGTACCATTATCAGTAACAATATCAGTATCCGTATTAGTGTTAGTATAACTATCAATATTAGATGAGTATCAGTATTAGTATCAGTATCAGTATCAATATTAGTATTAGTATTAGTATTAGTATTAGTATTAACATTAGTATTAGTATTAATATTAGTATTAGTATTAGTAATAGTATTAATATTAGTATTAGTATTAGTATTAGTCTTAGTATTAGTATTAGTATTAGTATTAGTATTAGTATTAGTATTAGTATTAGTATTAGTATTAGTATTAGTATTATTATTAGTATTAGTATTAGTATTAGTATTAGTATTAGTATTAGTATTAGTATTAGTATTAGTATTAGTATTAGTATTAGTATTAGTATTAGTATTAGTATTAGTATTAGTATTAGTATTAGTATTAGTATTAGTATTAGTATTAGTATTAGTATTAGTATTAGTATCATTATTAGTATTAGTATTAGTATTAGTATCAATATTGGTATCATAGTATTAGTATTAGTATCAATATTGGTATCATAGTATCATAGTAATTAGTATTAGTATCAATATTGGTATCATAGTATCAGAGTAATTAGTATTAGTATCAGTATTGATATCAATATTGGTATCATTATTGATATTAGTATTAGTATCATTATTGGTGGTGGCATATACATCTTATCTCTTTTGCAGTATTTATAAATTGTATTGTTGTTTGAGTAATGTGCATCACTAATTGAGTGTTGTTAGTGCTAAACTTGCACTGTATTTAAATATCTATTATGTTACATGTCTGTTGTGTTTGTTCTTAAGTTAGTTATTTTGTAGAAGATTCACATAGTGTAGCAGATTGCATTCCATGAAATAGAGGTATATCATATGTTTTAAATGATTTCACTTCATCTCCATATCGTGTTTTGCGCGTTTCGAATATTCTTCTTTGTAATGTTTAATTACATTTCTTATGTTACAACTCTAAATTAAGAGATTTTTGAGAGTTGTAGCGTATGATTTCTCTCTTTATGAGAGGCCTATTTCTCTCTCTATGAGAGGCTTATTTCTTGATCATGTTTTGATCTTTGCAGATCCTCAATTCCACTAAATATTTATTCACTGATCCAAACGATCCGATCGTGGGCAATACTTTATTTGTTTATTTTAGTCAGTACTTGCTTTGGTTTGTTAGGGTTTAGTTTTTTTTTTTTTGTGGTTTATCTCGCTTTTTCTTCGTAACCCTATCTTTCCTGTTTTATTTTTTTCCTTCATCCTCCAGATCCGCATCAGACAGGCGGCGCTAGGGATCTTCACCGTGTGAATCTCATCTCATCTCTCTCCCTTTCTCGTTCGTTCATGGAGACTATCACCGAGACCCTTGCAAACAAATTTTGTTTAACCCCAGATGAAGAAGAGGGGGTCACAGTAGATCGCACACATGCAATGGACAATAATGTCAATAGTGGTCTCAGTTTAGTTGGGAGGGTGGTCTCTTCTAAGGAGATGTCTATACATACCATTCGAGCTAATGTGACCCGGTTACTCCAACCTGTTAAGGGATGTGAGATACAATCATTGGGCAAAAACAAGATCCTTATTGAGTTCTACCATCATCTGGATAAAAAACACGCAATAGGGGGTTGTCCTTGGCTTTTGGAAAAGAATGCTCTCATATTTTCGGAAATCGAACCGAGTTTGATCCGGCGACAATGGAGGTTAACCGGATGCCAATTGTACTTCGTCTTCATCAACTCCCCATGAACCAGCGGTTGGTCGAGGTTGCGTCTAAGATTGGCAGCAGGATCGGCTTGCTTCTCGAAATTCTGAATCAAAACCAACTTCGATTTGCACAATACGTTAGGGTCAAGGTTGCAATTGATGTTTCTCGGAGCATTAAACGTGGACTTTACCTACATAACTCGGACGGCACCAAAACCTGGGTGAGCTTTACTTATGAGCGACTACCGAATCTTTGCTTCCTATGCGGGCTTCTTGGGCATCGTGAGAACAAATGCCCGCTCAGATACGAAAAGGGATTTATTGACCCTGTCAATGAGCTTCCGTATGGAAATTGGCTTCGAGCCTCGAACTCAAAGGAGGACATGAGTCCTAAACTCCCGTTACAAGTTGTCCAACCTAACATTCAAGATCCCAACAGGGTCCAGCCACGTTGCACACAAAGAGTAGCAAATATCTTTGCTTTCACGACGCAAACCAGAAATGACTTGCAGTTGCAACACTACAAAGATAAGGAGAACTACCCATGTGCAGACCAGGAGGAAATGAACCTGATCAACAACGTGGTCCAACTTTATTCCGACGGCTGATCTGATCCTTCATCAGGGAGAAAAATTGTGAACCCGAGCAAGATTCGGAGGACCAAGAGGGCAGCTTCTTTGGGAAAGGAGTATGATAGAACAGGGAAGAAGCAGAACTTGAACTTAATCGACGAAGATACCAGCTCAACGGCGGAGACTGCGGTGCAGTCCCGCCGAGAACCATGAATTGCCTAATCTGGAATTGTCAAGGGCTCGGGGTGCCCTTGACAATTCATACACTCGGAGACATTCTCCGAAAATATAACCCCAGCTTGGTGTTTCTCTCGGAGACGAGATCTACACCACAAAAGATTGAGCGTCTTAAGAAGAAATGGAATTAATTTGGACTGGCCGTCGATAAGGTCGGCAAATCTGGTGGCCTCGCACTGTTGTGGCATAAGGATCTTACGATTACCCTTTCCAGCTTTTCTAGCAATCACATTGACGTGGAGGTTTGTCCCGCAGATGGCAGCGACAAGTGGAGGTTTACGGGGTTTTATGGATATCCTGATAAATCACATCGTCATTTATCCTGGGATCTCCTTTGCCAACTCCGGACTCATAATGACTTGCCTTGGATGGTTGGTGGTGACTTCAATGAAATTCTTTGTAACTCGGAAAAGACGGAGGGAATCCCAAAATTGCCAGGCCAAATCGAAGCCTTCCGAGCTGCCCTTGATTGTTGTAGCCTGTCGGACATTGGCTACCGCGGCACACCGTTTACTTGGTCGAACAATAGTCTTTATCCCCATACAGTGCGGAGCCGTTTGGACAGAGTTTGTACGAATAATGCGTGGATGACCCGCTTCCCTCACGCTCAAGTTACCCACTTGGGTCTCCCGGGCTCGGACCATACCCCTCTTATGCTCACACTTGAATCACCACGCTCACCACACCTTCGTAAAGGCCGGAGACCATTTAGATTCGAGGCCATGTGGATAAGGCGAGATGATTGTGAGGAAATTATTATCCAGCAATGGACGCCGAGTGTAGCTCAAATCCGACGACGACAGTGATACAGAATAATGACAACTGCCGCATTGCCCTGTTGGAATGGAGTAAAAATATTGTGAATTGACCTCAACGTAGAATTGAGGAAATCCATAAACGGCTTCATGGTCTACAGGCTGGACCTCAATCAAATGCTAGCCGAAACGAGTATCACACTCTACGAAACGAATTGGAGAAATTATATGATGACAACGATGCCTATTGGCGTCAACGGAGTAGAGTCCAATGGATGCGGGAAGGGGACCGAAACACGGGTTATTTTCACGCTAAGGCAACATCGAGAAGCCGAGCTAACAGAGTTGAGAAAATCCGAGATAGCAGTGGGCAGTGGCAGGATAAACCAGAGGATATTGAAAATATTTTTGTGTCTTACTTTCGTGATATTTTTCGGACTACAAACCCCGGTGATGACGAGATAGATGAGGTGATGAGTCACATTGAGCCCCGGATCTCTAGCGAAGCAAGTCAAATGCTTTCTCGACCTTTCACTACAGCTGAGGTAACCCGGGGCCATCTCACAACCTCTTAAATCCCCTGGTCCCGATGGTTTACCAGTCCTATTCTATACAAAATATTGGCATATTCTTGGTTCCCATGTAATCTCTTGCATTCTAGAGTTTCTTAATAATAAGACCCTTCCTTCCTTATTAAACTTTACCTATATTGTCTTGATTCCAAAAGTGAAACACCTCGAAAAAATCGGTGATTATAGATCCATTAGTTTATGTAATGTTATTTATAAATTTGGTTCCAAAGTAATTGCCAACAGACTGAAATTAGTCCTGAATGATTTGATTTCCCCTACCCAATCAGCCTTTGTGCCTAGACGTCTTATCACGAACAATGTTCTAGTTGCTTTTGAGATTAACCATTTTATCAAGCTGAAGTCTAATAACCGTAGCAATTATATGGCTATTAAATTAGATATTAGTAAAGCCTACGATCGAATTGAATGGATTTTCCTTCGCCAAATTCTTTCTCGATTTGGATTGCCATCTTCTTTTATTGATCTTATCATGTTGTGTGTTTCATCGGTCTCATATGCATTTCTTTTTAGTGGAATACAGTGCGGTTCGGTCTGGCCTACAAGAGGGCTTCGAAAGGGTGATCCACTTTCACCCTACCTCTTTATTTGTTGTACGGAGGCCCTGATAGCTATGGTTAATAAGGCGGTAGACGTTGGAACAATACATGGAGTTCGGGTGGCAGCCACGGCACCCTCTATATCTAACCTTTGCTTCGCGGATGACACACTGTTTTTTTGCGAGGCCACCGAAACGGACGCAATCACTCTCAAGGGAATTCTCGATATCTATGCTAGGACCTCGGGACAGGAGATTAATCTTGATAAGCCCATCTACTTCACCGGTTATTCGACACTCCATTCACCAAATTCTGGGTTTCAAGATAGTTGACAAACACGACAAGTATCTTGGAATGCCTTGCTCGATGGGACGTACCAAAAAATAAATCTTCAGTTACCTTAGAGATCGAGTTTGGGCGAAGGTCAAAGGATGGGGGGGGAAAACAACTTTATAGAGCTGGAAGAGAGGTTTTGATTAAGTCGGTGCTTCAATTAGTCCCGACTTACATCATGAGTTGTTTTTGCTTACCAAAAGGGATACTCAAGGACATTGAATCGGTTATCCGGAGATATTGGTGGGGCACCGGTGGGAACAAGGGGGTAGCATGGTTGCCGTGGAGGAAAATGTGCCTACCTAAAGTAGATGGTGGCCTTGGCTTTCGAGACATGAAGTGTTTTAATCTTGCACTTTTGGCGAAGCAGGGGTGGAGACTTATGACGGAACCTGGCTTGCTCTTGACGAAAATTCTTAAAGCGAGGTATTATCCTCATGGCAAATTTATCACCGCCGATACCGGTCCTCGACCTTCAGCCACGTGGAGGGGCATTTTGGAGGCCCATCAATTCCTACATGCTGGTATCGGAATGCGGATTGGCAACGGCGCAACAACTTCGATTTGGGGAGACAAATGGATTGCAGACGAGAGCTACCCCCGAGTAATCACGAAACGACCATCGCACTGTGCATTTCCCGACACGGTTGCAGATATTATCGATCTGATATCTCGCACATGGAATTTATTTCTTATTAATGAATTTTTCTGGCCGGTCGATAGGGACAGAATACTTTCGGTTCCAATAGGGTGTGTTCGGGCAGCAGACAAGATGGTTTGGCGGTTCACTCCTCATGGCAGATTCACGGTTAACTCATGCTATCGGGCTATCTTGCAGAGTGCTGGGACTGGGAATCGACAGGGCCAAGCATCAAATGGCATTGATTTGACCCTTTGGAAGACTGTGTGGGCACTTAAAATTCCACCAAAAATTCGGATATTTGTTTGGAGAGCGATCTTGAATATTCTCCCGACAAAGGCTGAATTAATCCGACGGAAAGTTGCCACCTCCCCGTTCTGCCACCAGTGCAGGGTCATTGAGTCTATTTTGCATGTTACTTCGGAATGCCGAAACATGGGTTCTATTTGGCAGCAACAACCATTCGAAGGAATATTCTCGCATAACTACCTTAACTTTGAGTCATGGTTTGCATATCTATCTCAAACTCTTCATCCAGATTTCTTGTCCTTAGCATCAATCATGATGTGGAAAGCTTGGGAGATTCGCAACTGTGAAGTGCATGGCGAAAGTACTATTGGCGCAGACGATATTATTCGTTGGAGTGCAGATTATCTTTCTTGCTTGAACCGAGTGATCTTGATATGTCCGAACACTTTGGTTCAGTGACGTCTCGAGCTAACCATCTTTTCGCTATTCCCAAGTATCGATTGATTGCGTGAACGTACAATTTGTGTGAAATTTTCAGTTTTAAACATGAGATCCGAAGGCATTGTTTGGTTACGTTGTCATCTCACTTTATTTTTTTCGCTAAACGGATTCGTGTTTAATTTGTTGATTAGGTTTTCAAAAATAAATTCACAAAACAACTTCAAAAGTTTTTCTCTCCTTCAGATATGATGTGACTGCTACACTAAAACAAAATTGACTGCTACAGTAAACATTGTCTTTACGAAAAACCAAAACAAACGTCACTTTATTTTCCAAATTCTACTACTACAGTACATTTTCTTAACACATTTAAATATAATTTAACCGCTACAGTGTTTTTTGTCTCATTTCAAATTTTGTTTCATTTCAAATTATAAATAAACATTACTTTCATTTTTCAATTATTCTCTCAAAATATATTTCTCCAAAATAAAATAAAAATAACTCCAGAAACGTAAACAAACATTGCTTAAGTATTTTAATCAAAAGACCATGATTATTTGCATGTTCAGAATTGCTAAAATAATAGACTAAAATCCTCGCTTTTATCGATAAAGTATGTCAGCATAATCAATCTAATACTGCTGGTAAAATTCGTTGACCACAACGACAACTTTTTATCTTACAATCTCATTATTCTCATTTTATATTTCTCACGGAAGCTAATTCTATTATTTTGGTTTTAGGATTTACTCAAAATCTCCCTCTTGCAAGTGTTGTAAGTACCAAAAAATTATTATTACGATTAGCCCATGATGGTAAAATTGGTATTTTTTGAGAGATTTCCCATGTAATCAAAAAGATTATGTCTAAATTCATAACGTAAGTGATATTATGTAGGGATAATTAGCAAGAACCCCCAATCTAGGAAATGTAGTTAAGAAACACCTCCTCCCAAAAATAATTAGAGAAAACCCCTTCCCCTTTAAAACAACCCTCCTAATAAATCTAAATTGTCTAATATACCCTTGAAGAACCCTATGTTCTCACTCCCGTCGTCTCTTCTCTCCCTTATTTTTTCTTCTCTTCTCTTCTTTCTCACACGACTGTTAAGTATATATTTTTATACTTTATCGTATCTTTTTATTTGAGCTTTTTGTGTGAATTAACGATAATTGGTGCTTAAAAAGTTGATTTATTGTATTCTAGGTACAAATTGAAGAATTGGAAAAGTTTGGGGTCAAAACTGCAATTTTGGAGAAAATATGGGCCAAAAGTGAAATAATCAAAATATGCTGAAAATTGGCTGAAAACAGGCCCGCACGGCCGTGCCAAAATTAGCCTATTTTTGGCACGGCCGTGCCAAATGCATAATTTGGGCAGAAGGTTCGGCGATTCTCGCGCGGCCGTGCGAGAATTGCACTGATTTTCGCGCGGCCGCGCCAACACCCGCTAGACGCAATTTTGGACTTTTAAACACACAAGGAAACCTAGAATCATCTACCAAGTTGGGACATCTATTTAAGGGCAAACCAAGCACGAATTAAAGGACTTTTGGACACAACCTTGAAGCAAGAGGAGCGAGAGAACGAAGAATCGAAGACGGAGAATCGACAACTCTTCATCATAATTCTTCTTCGCCTATCTTTTCTTAATCTATGACTTTTATTACTTTTATTATGTTTTTCGTTATGAGTAGCTAAGTTTTTAATCTAGGATTTTGTTGGAACCCTATGTGGGGATGGTGAACCCGTTTTCTTGAGATTATGCAATTATGATTTTATGATTATTTCTTCTACTTGATATGATTGTTAGTGCATGAACTTGATCAATTTATGTGCTTTATCTGTGATTATTGGGATTGACTCGACAGAGCTATTTTGATAATTAGACGGTAAGTAGAAGAACCTTCGAGTAGTTTTCACCGGATGAGTGTGTCAATTGCATGTGGTGTCGTAGACATACAAATATCACCTTAGGTAGCCATTTACGAGACTTGTTAGTTAATGCTTTATTCATAATTGGTTTGCATAGACATATAGTGAATCGTTTATGAATAATAGACTCATAATACACGCGACAGCGGGTTATGAGTAAATTAGTGTCTCGGGTTAATAATCATGAATCATATATTTCATAATTGAGGGGTTTTGGGTGAGCAATTCTGCATAGGGGGAAGATAAAATCCTAGGTCCGTTTTAATTGATATTTTCCCGTGTTATTTGCTTTCTTAATTAGTTTAGTTGTTTAATTGATTTAATTTGACAAACTTGCGTAGGCTGGATAAAAATCATAATTGTTAGAATTTGGTACTTAGGATTAGGTAATTTGCGTATTCCTGTGGGATCGACATCCGACTCTCACGAGTCCACTTTATTACTTGTTTGCGATACGTGCACTTGCGTGTTGGTATTTAGCACCCAACAAGTTTTTGGCGTCGTTGCCGGGGAATACGGCTAAATTATTTATTTATCCTAATATTAAATTTGAGCAATTTTTCTTACTTCAGCCATTTTATTTATTTTATTTAATTAGTTTATTTTTATTATTTTTGTTTTAGGTACTTTTTATGCGAATGGAAGAAGAGAATAATCGTAGGGGAGATGACCAAGGGCACCTACTGAATGCGGCAGGAAATATCGTCAACGAGCAAGAGCAACAGCAGCTCATTAATCCACCACATCGTCAACGAGCATTGCATGAGTACACCGTTCCAACACTCAATGGGTTCCAATCGAGCATCCAGCAGCCCCCCATTGAAGCCAACAATTTCGAAATTCGAGCGGGACTCCTTACTATGCTCCAAAACAATGGGTTGTTCAGCGGATTAGCTCATGAAGATCCGCATCTCCACTTGGTCAATTTTCTCGAAACGTGTGATTCGCACAAGATGAACGGAGTATCTCCTGAAGCACTGCAACTCCGCCTTTTCAAGCACTCTTTGCAAAGAGCAGCCCGAGAATGGTTACAAACTCGTGCACCGCACTCCATCTCATCTTGGCCCCAGCTAGCACAGCTCTTCATGAATACGTACAACTCCCCAACCAAAACTGAGAGAATCCGGAGAGAAATACAAAACTTCTTACAAGAAGCCGGTGAAGCGTTGTTCGAGACGTGGGAGCGATTCAAACAATTAATTCGGAGATGCCCCAATCATGGTCTTCAAGAGTGGCGGCAACTTCAAATATTTTATGACGGATTGCAAGATAATTCGAGAGCGGTGCTCGATTCAGCAGCTGGCGGTATGTTCATGAGCTTGACCTATGACGAAGCATACGAACTTTTGGAGCGAATCGCTAGGAATAAATACATGCGGGCATCGGACCGGTCAAATAGCGGAGCCAATAAGACGGGAGGAATTTTAGAGTTAGACGGGGTCACCGCAATCACCGCCCAGTTAGAAAAGCTATCCAAGCAAGTAGCAGCTTTGCAGACTCAACAAGTCCATGCAGTCCAAGGTCCCGACCGGTGCTTAGAAGAAACGGAGTCTCTAAATTACGTGAATGACACCAACCGACAACAGAGGAACCCGTACTCCAACACTTATAATCCGGGATGGAAAGATCACCCGAACTTTGGATGGGGAGGAAATCAGCAAGGACAAAGGCCAGCTCCCGGATTCCAAAATCCGCCTCAAGCTCAACCTCAAGGTGGAGATCTCGCAAATATCTTGGCGCAATTTATGACAACCACTCAAGCCGCCATCCGAAATTTGGAAACACAGATGGGTCAACTTGCAACCCAGCTAAACGCGAGGCCATTGGGAGCACTGTCGTCGAATACGGAATATCCTCGAAAGAGCAACATCGAGCAGTGCAATGCAGTAAGTTTGCGAAATGGGAGGCAATTAGAGGAAGGTCCTAAAAAGTCCGTTGCACCACCGCCTATTGTAAAGGAGCCCAAAGAAAAGACCGAGGTCGGGCCAAGCAACACAAAGATCGCAGTAAGTGAATATACTCCCAAGGTACTCTTCCCTCAACGTTTTCAAAACTCCAAGCTTGATATGCAATTTCAGTTATTTTTGGATTATCTTAAAAAGTTGCATGTTAATATTCCTTTTGTTGAGGCACTTAAGCATATGCCGAATTGGGTTAAGTTTATAAAGGAACTTGTATCGAAGAAGATGAGGCTTCCGGAGTGTGCAGCAATCATAGACCTCAATGAGCAAAGTAGTGCTATCCTTGCAAATAAAATTCCACCGAAGCTTAGAGATCCGGGGAGTTGTACCATTCCATGCACAATAGGTACTAGGTATTTTGGGCGGGCGTTGTGTGATCAAGGGGCGAGCGTAAATTTAATGCCTTTATCAATTTATGAGAAATTGAACTTAGGAGAAATTAAGCCCACTTCCGTGACCTTGCAGCTAGCGATAGATCTTTTACTCACCCTTTAGGTATAGTGGAGGATGTATTGGTCAAGGTAGATAAGTTTATACTCCCGGCCGATTTTCTAGTACTAGACATAGAGGAAGATGAAAATATTCCCCTTATCTTAGGACGCCCCTTCTTAGCGACCGGTAGGTCAATTATTGATGTAGGAAAGAGAGAACTAAGAATGAGTGTGGGGGACGAAACAGTGATCTTCAAGGTGTACCGGGTGGATGAAAAGCCTATTACGGCTAATGGATGTTATCTTCTTGATGAGGTAAGTGATTCTAAACTTTTTCCTGTTAAATGACATGATTTAAATTTTTTTGTGGATACTAATGTGCATGTAGGAGAACAAAAGAAAAAGGTTGAGTTGGTTACAACACCTACTCAAAACACCGGGATAAAAGACGATGTTGGCAAGCCTCATGACATCAAGAAGAATAAATTCAAAGGCATTCCTAAGCGAACCAGTCGAAAGAAGAATCGGATCAACCCATTTATTCAAGACTTTCTCCAAAAGGAAGTTAGGAGATGGGTTCAAAAGCTAAGGAATTGAAGAGAAGGAACAAAGTCTGGCTGAAGACTATAAACTTAGCGCTTCTCGGGAGGCAACCCGAGATTTTCGTTTCTTTTTTTTTATTATTTTTATTATTTATGTTTCTTGTTTTATTTTATTTATTTATTTTGTAAGCATGCAAGCTAATTAAATAAGCAATTTTTTTTTATTTTCAGGGGTCAAAGTGCAATTTGTCACTTCACACGGCCGTGCGGAAAACAGTTCAAAATCTCACACGGCCGTGCGAAGCTCAACAGAAGCAAAATAAAGGCGAAAATTTCAGCTGCCCGGACATGGCCAAAACGACTTATTCAGGTGTATTCTATCCTTAAACTTCGTGTTAATTACATTGAGGGCAATGTAAATTTTAAGTTTGGGGGTGGATAATTACTTGTTTATGTGCTTTAATTTTTTAGTTTGCATGCCTTAGGATTTTTTTTTATTTTAGTTGTTTTAGTTTATTTATTGCTTTTAAAAAAAAAAAAAAAAAAATTGCTTGAGTCGAATGCTTTGATGAATCATGATGATGAAAGATGGTTGATGTTAAATGATGAAATTGCTTGCTTTGTCTTGATTGTGATTGAATTTTGGTGAGCTTTTGATTCAAAGTGTCGTAGGAAGGAGTCATTGTTAGGAATCACGAATTATGCCTTGCTTTGGTTGAAAGTTTTGTGTTTTAAAACGTGGAATTAATTTATGCTATATCATATGCTATTCGGTTTTAGAACTTGCCTTAGGAATTTACATAAGTGAAATATTAAATTGTTGAGCAATTTGGGAAGTGATTTGGGCCATCTTTGAACCGTTTGAGCCTTTCAAGCCTACCTTTAAATTTTTATCATTCGAACCTTGATTGAGCCTTGGAGAAACGGTGATCTTTCTTTTAGCCAATGTGTATAAGGTAGAATAAATGGAGATTCTTGAAAAATTACCCTTTGGAGTTCGGTTGGAAAATTTTATAAGGTCCTTCTTCTTCCTCTGCCAAAAAAAAAAAAAAGAAAAAAGAGAAAAAAGAGAAGAAAAAAAGAGACTAGAAGGGGAAGTAAGGACTAGTTGTTGAGTTGTTCTGAAAGCTCGATCCATTGTCTTAAGAGCAAAAGTGGAGACTTTTGAACTCTGAAGAATCGAGTTAATTAAAGTCCTTAGAGGTGAATTCATTGTTTCAAACGCATATCTTTCAAAATTTGGCGGAATCACCTCAATTCAAGAAGCATAGCCACCTATACCCATATCTCCTACCTTGAACCAAAAAGCCCAACATTTGAAAGCCAAAAAGTCCCAATGATCCCAATAGCTCAATTATTTGATACTAACCGAGTAAAGAAATTTGGTGAGTCTTTGGAGTTGAATATTATTATGTAAGTATAAATTTTCTCCATTTTTAATGTACAAATATGGGATACTTGAAGCGATAGCATGGTTTGTGGTTTTTAGCAATGGTGAGTGAATACGTATCTTTGAATTACGAGCTTGTAAATTTTTGAGAATTGTCATGATAATTGCAAGTTCTGAAAAAATGAAAGTTGACCATTAATCTATGTGATGAGAGGCATTTGTTGAGAGTGTTGCTGTGAAAGTTGCTAGTTTTTGCTTGAGGACAAACAAAAGATCAAGTTTGGGGGTGTGTTAAGTATATATTTTTATACTTTATCGTATCTTTTTATTTGAGCTTTTTGTGTGAATTAACGATAATTGGTGCTTAAAAAGTTGATTTATTGTATTCTAGGTACAAATTGAAGAATTGGAAAAGTTTGGGGTCAAAACTGCAATTTTGGAGAAAATATGGGCCAAAAGTGAAATAATCAAAATATGTTGAAAATTGGCTGAAAACAGGCCCGCACGGCCGTGCCAAAATTAGCCTATTTTTGGCACGGCCGTGCCAAATGCATAATTTGGGCAGAAGGTTCGGCGATTCTCGCGCGGCCGTGCGAGAATTGCACTGATTTTCGCGCGGCCGCGCCAACACCCGCTCGACACAATTTTGGACTTTTTAACACACAAGGAAACCTAGAATCATCTACCAAGTTGGGACATCTATTTAAGGGCAAACCAAGCACGAATTAAAGGACTTTTGGACACAACCTTGAAGCAAGAGGAGCGAGAGAACGAAGAATCGAAGACGGAGAATCGACAACTCTTCATCATAATTCTTCTTCGCCTATCTTTTCTTAATCTATGACTTTTATTACTTTTATTATGTTTTTCGTTATGAGTAGCTAAGTTTTTAATCTAGGATTTTGTTGGAACCCTATGTGGGGATGGTGAACCCGTTTTCTTGAGATTATGCAATTATGATTTTATGATTATTTCTTCTACTTGATATGATTGTTAGTGCATGAACTTGATCAATTTATGTACTTTATCTGTGATTATTGGGATTGACTCGACAGAGCTATTTTGATAATTAGACGGTAAGTAGAAGAACCTTCGAGTAGTTTTCACCGGATGAGTGTGTCAATTGCATGTGGTGTCGTAGACATACAGATATCACCTTAGGTAGCCATTTACGAGACTTGTTAGTTAATGCTTTATTCATAATTGGTTTGCATAGACATATAGTGAATCGTTTATGAATAATAGACTCATAATACACGCGACAGCGGGTTATGAGTAAATTAGTGTCTCGGGTTAATAATCATGAATCATATATTTCATAATTGAGGGGTTTTGGGTGAGCAATTCTTGCATAGGGGGAAGATAAAATCCTAGGTCCGTTTTAATTGATATTTTCCCGTGTTATTTGCTTTCTTAATTAGTTTAGTTGTTTAATTGATTTAATTTGACAAACTTGCGTAGGCTGGATAAAAATCATAATTGTTAGAATTTGGTACTTAGGATTAGGTAATTTGCGTATTCCATGTGGGATCGACATCCGACTCTCACGAGTCCACTTTATTACTTGTTTGCGATACGTGCACTTGCGTGTTGGTATTTAGCACCCAACAAGTTTTTGGCGCCGTTGCCGGGGAATACGGCTAAATTATTTATTTATCCTAATATTAAATTTGAGCAATTTTTCTTACTTCAGCCATTTTATTTATTTTATTTAATTAGTTTATTTTTATTATTTTTGTTTTAGGTACTTTTTATGCGAATGGAAGAAGAGAATAATCGTAGGGGAGATGACCAAGGGCACCTACTGAATGCGGCAGGAAATATCGTCAACGAGCAAGAGCAACAGCAGCTCATTAATCCACCACATCGTCAACGAGCATTGCATGAGTACACCGTTCCAACACTCAATGGGTTCCAATCGAGCATCCAGCAGCCCCCCATTGAAGCCAACAATTTCGAAATTCGAGCGGGACTCCTTACTATGCTCCAAAACCTGATAGAGAAAAAAATTAAAAAAACCAAAAAAAATTTAAAAACAAAATTAGAAACAAAAAAAATTAAAAAATTAAAGATTTTCCTTAATCGACTATGAAGCATAGTCGATTTAAGACTAATCGACTATGCTTCATAGTCGATTAAAAAAACGGAAAAAATAAAAATAAAAAATCGCTGGAGCGCGTGCCCAGCTGTGATGAGGTGGCGGGCGGGGGTAAAGCTGGTAAACACAATGGCTGAATTGGATTATGGGCTTTTCTCAAATGGTCTAAAATATTTTGGGCCTATCCCCATTAAAAAAAGTAAGGGGGGGTTATGTCAAAGAGCCCCTATTATGTAAGACGCCAACAAACTTTTAAGTTTTTTTGGTAATTTGGGACATGTGTGGGATTTTCATGTAATTTGAGCTTAGTTCAAGGGTTTCTTGTAATTTATCCAAAATATGTTTAATAAAAAATAGACAACACAAATTAATGGAGGATAGTTCATAAATTATTAATGGTCGATATTGTTAAGAATTCTTCAAGGTTATGAATGATCTCCATCACTCTCTCTACTGACTGGTTCTTCAGACAAATAATTGTATACACATGAAAATATAGTATAAGGAGAGCTCAGTTACACTTACAGAACTTAGTTATGTTTGGTTGCCCTCTTCCATGGAATACTTATTCACAATCATCTCTCCCGATCCTATAGCTGAACAAAGTGAACCAGCAACTACTGTTCATATCCTTCCAAATGTGTACTTACAAAATACGCATATCTGATTTTCCAACAATGGTTATGCTTGAATGTCTCTATGATTGTGTGTGTGTGTGTGTGTGTGTTTGTGTGTGTGTGTGTGCTAGTCAATTTTTATTTGATGACGACGGTGATAGGAGAAGACGATGGCAGTGCATCTAAATTATCGAATATATGACAATATATTTTTATCAGAAATGAAGAGAAATGGGAAGAGAGAAGGAATTAATGGGACGGGGAGAAAAAGCCAGAAGCAATTACATGTAAAAATAATACAAGACTTTTAGCAAATTGACAAAATCTCAGGAGTATTTAACAAATTGTCTGGTCCATATAAAATGAGATTCAACTTTTATATATTATATACACAGATCATCTAAACATAGTTTTACTAATTAATAGATAAAAAATTATAACGTCTCAAATATTTTGAGATGCAGATTAAATATCCAAGTCAGCTTTGGATACTTTTGCAGGTTTCCAAAGATGTGAACTTTGGCATTGATATACACACTTATTATAAGATCCAATTTGATCGGTAGTACATTAATAAAAAATAACTTTAATTTTGTGATTCCACCTTTTAATTACTATCTTAAAGAATTTGCATTTTATATTTTTCCTAGTATCACCTTTGGGACCAATCACAAATGACTAAATAATTAGGATAAATAGCATTAAATCACCTAAACTTTGTCCGATTTTGTGGATTATCAAAAGTTGCACGGACACACCCAAACTCGTTTTTTTGAGTCACTTAACCACCTACGTCTAATTTCCAGTCGAATATTAGAATATTCCGGCACATGTGCGAGGCACATGGCCATGTCCATGGACTTTTTCGTCTTTTTATCTGAATAAATTTGGGGGTGAAATTAAAAGTTGTGAGGACTTAATTGAACTAGATTTAAAACTTGTCCAAGTCGTCTAATTCCCCTGAAATTCTATTTCAGTCGGAAATTTTTACTTACATTCATTCAGCTAGCCTCTACACAAAAATTCGAAAAAATAGACAAGCGTACATGAATCAAAGCAACACACGTACATGAAAAGGCTATCAAATTTACGAATATAACAACAATCCTAGAAACAATTTTTTTACAAACACTTTCGCAAGTTCAGGGCAAATGAAAATGGCGGAAGATCTCTTTCAAGAAGCAAAGAGCAAGCAAATTTTGAGAGATCGAGCTCTTCTCTTGATTCAATTGCCATGTATTTGGCGTTATGTCACTCCCTGATTCAGTTGCTTAAACTAAAAAAAATCTTTTGAACATCAAGAAAAGGCAACCCAAGTTATCTGGATTCTTCTCAAATAAGTAACATTTCAAGAGAAATGGAAGAAAATGAAATAATTAGGGATTGTGATTTTGAAGAAGAACACATGAAATGAAGGAAAAATGATGAAGATGAAGAGAAGAATGGAGAGGAAGAAGGAAAAAGAAGTCAACACAAGAAAATTTCGACGATTAATTAAAAAAGGGTTTAAGGATTTTGATTTAAAAAGACAATTAAGCCCTTAAAATAGCCATTAATAAAGGGTTTGAGTATTTTGATTTAAAAAGACAATTAATCCCTTAAAATAGCCATGTGCAAATGCACATGTAGTGAATTCCAGCCAAAATGACCTGAAAATAGGCAGACAACGAGACCAAAATAACGAGTTTGGGTGTAATCGTGCTTTCGTTGAGTAGAAATCCGCTAAAACAGGTAAAATTTAGGTGGTTTAATATTATTTATAACATGTATTAATGTATTTCATTATATTGCTATCATAGATATATGATGAGCTCAGTCGTAATAAAATAGTGTCACTAGAAATTTTGAATTGTTTAGTTAGCGCACATGACACGAGAAACATAAATTAAAATTAGCCAGCTAATTCAATTATTGTGTTTAATTAGCATTTGTTTTCATGTGGTCACAGAGCTATTAAATTATTCCATCACAAAGGGCGGTGATTTTAACAAAATGGTAGAGATAAGAACTCGATTCTCTGTCCTTATTAAGACATTATTATTTCGCACTGGTGCTAGCAGTTTGTAGCAATTGTCTCCCAAGATACAATGACTTTATTTCGATATTGTAGCACTGCAAATCTCAAAATCTATGAACCCTCAAATGTTTTTTTGAACTATCAATGACAATACGGAAGACAATATTCACAAATAATGTTTTCCGGCTAGAGAAAGAAGAACTCCAATAAACAAATATGGAATGGAGTGAAAATCAAGTATTTCAAATGGTGGATTATAGGGTCTATTCATAGATTCTTAATAGTTGTCGTCAATAATTACAAATCTTAGAAAAATAATTCATGAAAAGGTATTATACACCTATTTGATTCAACGAGTGTCTACACACCTCCATACTTTTAAATTTTAATGATGTCTTTTTTGTTGGAAAAATCGATAAACGATGTTTTTCGTTTAACATAATAATAGTATTACAACTTAAGTAGAAAACCAAATAACAAATGTTGTCCTAATTTAGGAGAAAAGTAACCTACTACCAACAACCAATTAATGTGGTGTTTGCAAACGCTTTTTGAAAGTGATTATGAGCTTTTTTTGCTCATAATATGTTTTCAGGTGTTTATAAAATCAACTTTTATTTTTGCTTCTCTTAAAATAATCTGCTTTAAGCTATTTTTTTAAAAGCACCAATAACCCTGTTTTTTTATTGGGGCTATATGACCAACACCCCTCATTGGATTTTGACTTCTTAATAAATCCAAATTTTAATGTGATTTTTGACATAAACCCAAATGACATAAACTACCCAAAATGCCCTAACTAATCTCATTAAATGCAGATTACCTCCATTTAGGGTTTTTTAGATTTCTTTATTTTTTTATATTTATTTTAAATTTGATTGATTTTTAATTTTTATTTTTATTTTAAATTAGTTTTTTCCTATTTATATTTTTCATTTTAATTTTTTTAAAATGGTTTTATTTTATTTTCAGTTTTTTAATTTCATCTTTTTCAAATCGTCTTTTCGATTTTTTCGAATTTTTTCGGAAAAAAATGTTTTATTTAATTTTTTTAGTTTTTATTTTGATTAAAAAACTAAATTTCTTTTGTTTTTTTCAATGTTTTATTAAATAATATTTTTTTAATTTTTTTTACCAGGTTATCAAATTGAAATTCGCTACATATTTATCGAAATCCACTATAAATATATCGAAATTAACTATTAAATTAACATAATTCAAATAAAATTAACATAATCCCACTATGAAATTAAATGTAATTAACTACAAAACTTCCACAATCATCGATACTAAAAGAAAAACAATGTGTTATAACAATTCTAAGAAAAGTACTACTAGTACTCTGGTTTTTTTTTTTTAAAGTCACCAACAAACGTCATCACCACTAACAAATAGTAGAGTTACCCGAACATCACCAAACCTAATCACCCTTGTGCCATCGCCGCCTGTTCAAAAACCTAACAAAAAGAAAAAGAAGACAACAACGTGTCAATTTAATTCATACGAAATAAAATTCATTCTGAAAGCAAAAACCACTATAAAATTAACCTAATCCACTACAAAAAATTCCTCGTTTCGAAGACAAAAAAAAATCCACTCAAATTATATCGAAATCCACTAAAAACTTACCGAGAACAACTAGAAATTAACGAAATCCACTAATGTTAACAAAATCCACTCTAGTAAACTCATCGAAAACCACTATAAAATACGAAAACCACTAAAATATTAACGTAATCCAGTACAAATTAACCTAATCCACTACAAAACAATTCCAATTTTCAAAGACAAAATCCACTCAAATTACATCTAAATCAACTAAAAACTTACCGAAAATCAACTACAAAGTAACGAAAACCACTAATATTAACGAAATCCACAACTATTAAACTCATCAAAAACCACTATAAAAATATAGAAAATCACTATAAAAATATAGAAAACCACTAAAATATTAACGTAATCTACTACGAAATTAACCAAATCCACTAAAAATGAGACTATTTATTCATATTTCTAGTTACTACTGTACAATCAAATTACAAGCCCTAGTTTGTAATTGTTGCCCACAAGGTGTATGTGAAAATGCCAACAAGAACTTCGTCCAGTTTTATGACACAAGAAAACCACATTTTTCATTATTTACTCTTACAAGAATAATAAATTAATCACAAACCAAACACTTTGTCCTGCTACACAAACTTCTTCCCGCCAAGAATTTCAAGAACAGATTGTGCAGTGCAGTAAGCAATCGCCTGAACCGTAACCATCGGATTCACCCCCAAAGCAGTCGGAAAAACACTCGTATCCGCCACAAACAGCCCCTCCACCTCCCAAGTCTCCCCCCTCGGGTCCACCCCCGACCCCCCCGAATCCACCCCCATCCGACAACTCCCCATCTGATGCGCCGAAGCAATCGGCGTCGAAAGATTCCTCAACGGCCTCGTACTCTCCCTCTTCACGAACCCCTCGAACTCTTCCCGACTCGCCCCCTTCACTTTCAACACGCCCCCGTGATAGAAAAGGCGATAATTTACAGAGAAATTGAAAAAGGCGATAGAAAAGAAAGAGGGCGGGGCAGGGGCGGCGGTGATGAGAAAAAAGGGGCAGCCGTGATGAGAGAAAGAGACGAGTGTGGGATTGGAGAGAAGGAAGAGAGAAAGAAATTGGAGAAAAAATAGACGGTCAATGGTTACTAGGGTAAAAGAAAATAAGAAAGGATATTATAGGAAATTTATATTATTTTTGGCTGAATAAAAATATTTTGGATTTATCTCAATAAGATGAATTTTTTTTGGACCCATCTTAATTGTACATATCTAATGAGGGGGTTTTGTCTAATAATCCCTATTTTATTTAAGTTTATTTTCCAAAATATTTGCAAACACACCCAACTTTTAGAAATAAGCACTTAAAACAAACTTAAATTACAATCACTAACTTCTACTTTTAAATAATCATTTGCAAACACCACCTAAGCATCCACATGACTAAGGTGGTGTTTGCAAATGATTATTTAAAAGTAGAAGTTAGTGATTGTGATTTAAGTTAGTTTTAAGTGCTTATTTCTAAAAGTTGAGGGTGTTTGCAAATATTCCGGAAAATGAACTTAAATAGAAAAAACAGGGTTATACCGTTATGGGTGCTTTTAAAAAAATAGCTTAAAGCAGATTATTTTAAGTGAAGCAAAAGCAAAAGTTGATTTTGCAAACACCTGAAAAAAGATTATGAGCAAAAAAAAGCTCATAATCACTTTCAAAAAGCGTTTGCAAACACTACCTAACTATTCTCCTAACCAAATTATTATTCGTCTAATTAAATAAACAATAAATATAATATCTCAACATTTTTCTCCTATTATTTCCATAATTAAATATAGGGATAATTAGCAATACCCCCTCATCTAGGTAAATGAGTTAAGAAAAACCCCCCTCCCAAAATAATTAGAGAAAACCCCCTTACCTAATATTCTACCTAAATATTATTTAATAATTCCCAAACCACCATTATTACCCCTAAATTATAGCCTCTTCCCCCAACCAACCCACATCACATTCTCACTCTTATCTCTTTTCTCTCTCTCTCTCTCTCTCTCTCTCTCTCTCTCTCTCCTCTTTCTCTCGCACACACAAAAACACACACACACACACACAAATTAGCGAGAAAGCTCAACAGGAGAAAGCTCAACAGGAGAGTAAGGAGGATTCCGCCGCCGCCGCCGCCGTCGTCCCCGCGGACGCGTCAGCTGCCGGAGTGAGGAATCCATCGCCGTCGCCGGTGTTGCGATGGGTCTGTTGGTGGCGGCAGTTTTGGGTGGAGGATTGCGATGGGTTTGCTGGCGGCGGCGGTTTTGGGTGGAAGATTGCGATGGGTCTGCTGGCGGCGGCGGCGGTTTTGGAGAGCGCTGCATCGGACGACGCAAACATCGTCGGAGACGGATGCATTTCAGCGGCGGCGAGCAGCAGGATGTGCCGGAGCTGCGGGAAAGAGGAATTATGCGTGTTGCTTTTGGGATTAAATTAAATTAATTTAAATTGGTTTTCTTAATTGGTGGAGCTGAACATGCTCAAAATCCGATGGGTTCGGCCATGGCAGGAGCTCTGGGTGGTGTGGGGACGATGGGGAGGTTGTTTTTGGGTTTTTTAGTGGATGAACGGAGGACAGCGCGTGTAGAGAATTTCGCGCAGGCTGAAACCTAAATCGACTATGTACATGTTCATAGTTGATTAAGCTAATCGACTATGTTCTGGTATTTGATTTAAGGTTGATCGACTCCAGTTTTTTTATTTTTTTGGATTTCTTGTTTATTGATTTCAATTGTATAAATCATTTATAACGTTTGTATATTTTTCGTTTTTTGTAAAATATAGTTGATTTTGCATTTTTTCGCAGTTGTAAGTTGTTATTTTTAGTAGTATATTTCTTAATCGACTATGTTTCATCATAGTCGATTAATATACCTGATATAGAAAAAATATTAAAAAAACAAAAAATAAAATTAAAAAGTTAAAGATTTTCCTTAATCGACTATGAAACATAGTCGAATTAAGACTAATCGACTATGCTTCATAGTCGATTAAAAACACGGAAAAAAAAAATAAATAAAAAATCCTGGAGCGCTGACCCAGTGATGAGGTGGCGGGCGGGGGTAAAGCTGGAAAATATAATAGCTGAAAATGGGTGTGGACTTTTCTCAAATGGACTAAAATATTTTGGGCCTCCCTCAATTAAAAAAAGTAGTGAGGGAGTTTTCTCAAAAAGCCCCTTAAATATATTAATTAATTTATTAATTTCTAATTCACCAACAGATGATTTCGAGAGAATCTACTTAAATATTCATATCAAATCTCCAATTACATACCACCTTTGAGACCCATCCTGCGTGACTAATAAATTAATATTAAAATATCCAACACTGAAACCTGGCATGTATTAATGTATATTTCATTATTATGATATATATATGATGAGCTCAGTCGTAATAAAATAGTGTTATTTGAAAATTCGAATTGTTTACTTAGCGCACGATACACGATACACGATACGGCATATAAAATTCCACGTGGTCACTGAGTTATTAAATTATTCCATAATCAAGAAGAATAATAAGCATACAAAAATGCAAATATGAGTATACATTTCTTGATATTTAGGCATAAATATTTCATATCTTGACCGAGTTGCTGTTGGGTGGGTTCAGCTATGGCAGCTTCATCCGCATTACTCAAAGTTAACAGCGGTTATGGAATCAAGAAAATCAATCAAGAACACCTTGTGAGTGGCCCCCGAGTTGACAGGTGAGTTACACAGTTTCCTATCTCGTCGAGTCAGTACTTTGATTAATTTTGTGCATTTTTAGGAAACTCTCTCACTCTTCCTTTCTTATCCCCTTGTAAAATTACACTTGCAAGTAATGATTCATAGTAGTTGTGTGAAAAATATGGGTGTTAGTGTTAGTGTGTGTGAGTATGAATTTGTAAGATACTTTGTATTGATTTATGAGAAAAGTTTGCACTGATTTCATATTTGGTTCTCCATGTTCACAAAAAATACATTTGGTCTGTAATGTTTCAGTAATTTAACAATTTCAGTCATTTTCGTCAATTTATACCATTAGTCCGTCAGTTAAGACAGTGATGGGCACACGCTTGATTATGTAAGTACTAATGTCAAATTTGAAAGAAATGACTAAAAATTGTGAATTTCTGAACATGAGAGACAAAATGTGTTTTTTTTTAACATGGGACCAAATGTGAAATCGTGCAAATTTGAGGGATGAAAGCTATATTTTTTCGATTAATTTATAATGGATTTTTGAAAATTGTACGTCGGATCATGGTGGATTCATGTTGGTTCTTCCTTAACGGGTACATGCCGGATCCATGAATGATCCACATATTAGTCCATATAAGTTGCGTAAAAATTGCAATAGATTAATATACGGAGGACTTGTCCAAGTCCGATCCGCTTTAGGTCCATTTCTAACAGTTGATTTTGAATCCGGTTCATTTTGGATCCGATCCACATTAATCTAGACCGGATCCTCTTCAAGTTGAGCAGATTCTCACCCCTAAATAGTTGACTATTTTCTTCTAAAAGACTTAGAGTATCTACAACGAAAAAAATTACAAAGAAGTAATAATATTGGAATTTATTTTATATATATATATATATATATATATATATCAAAGGTATAATTTGGATATCATTCAATTTCCTAGCATTCTCCATTTGAAATGGTCTTAGTAAAATCTTTCAAATCATACATATTTTTAGGTGAGTCGACCTGACGATGCTAAATATAAGAATAAACATTAAGTTATTCAAATAAAATTTGAAACAATTGAAAAAAATAAAAATTTAGCTATTATGGAGTTTTAAATTTGTTTTTCCAAAATTATTTTTTTAAGAATAAGAAATTAATAAATTACTTAAAATATTTATTACGAACAATAATATGTGAAGATTCACCATTAAAAATATGGATGTGTTTAGACGCCATTAGGCCACAATAATGGTGCCAATTTAAATTTAAAAAAAAAAAGTAAAATCTATTCGACTGAGAATAAGGTATTTGGTTTATATGAAAAAGTATGACACCTTGTTATGAAATTATTTTCCTAAATGTTGCAATTGGTTGGCTACAAACCATTGAGAATCTATAAATACAATCCAAAATCCTCCATTTGAATCACTCAATTCGATATTAATCTTTTGAGGTTTCTCCTATCCTTTGCTCGAAAATATTCCTTGTGAATATTTCCTTATGTGTCCGTATTGAAAATTCAAAACAGGGTTCGTAGATTTGTCGTATCTCGAAACTATTATATATGTCACTATAAAAAAAACGCTACTATAAGACTTCGAGTATCGGTGCGGTGCAATATTGTCTCGACCATTTTGCTAAAATCAACACCCATTATTACACAACAAACGATTATTCATTAGTATTCTTGTACCGGGATATTATTTATTGCAAGAAGTTACTCAATTTTCAGTTGCAAGAGATTTTTCTGACAAATAACCATGTTATGTATAATTAATGGTAAAACTCCAGTGCACCTAGATAGTTGGCTACGGGTGCCTTCATTACCAAAAAAAAAAAACTGGCTAAACCTCTCAAACTTGCAGGAAGCATTCAATATTCTCATGTATTCCACATGGTGAACAAACCCAGAGGCGATTCCGGAGCTACAGCTGGACTCGTACTACTAAAGGATGTCACAACAAGGCATTCACAACAACAATGTTCAGTTCTATTCAAGAAAATTATGCAGTTACCGGCAATTTACATGCAGATGATGTGACGCCAGAAGACGAAACCAAAACAAGAGATGATGATGTATCTAGAGCAACTTTAATATGGAGGGCCGCCAAATTACCAATGTACACCGTTGCTTTAATCCCAGTCACTGTAAGTCATTGTAGTAATTACTTTGTTACTTTATAATTCCAATACAGAATTAATTACATGATTCGCAGTTCTGCTCTTATTAAGTACTTTCTCCATCAATGTCCCTCGTTAACTAATGGATAAGGGCATTTTAGTCTAAAAACATACATTTTCCTAATTAAATCAATTTGCATTTAACGAAATCCTTGATCCTTGTACAAAGCTAAAAAAAGAAACGATTAGTATCAATGAACAAGTTCATGTTTGATGGTTCAGGTGGGAACCGCTGCTGCTTATTGGCAAACGGGGCTTTATTCTTCGGCGCGTTATTTCAAGATCTTGGCGTCGTATGTACTCGTAATTGTTTGGCTTAACTTAAGGTCAGAATTAAAAGTCACATTATTAATCACATTTCCTTGTCTTATTTTGAAAACAAAAGTTTCAGTTTGATAATCGAAAACCAGATTTTTTTTTAACTCATTTGGTTATATATTGGGGGCTCCGATCCAGCAACGATGTTTACGATTTCGATACAGGAGTGGATGTAAACAAAAAGGAATCGGTTATCAATCTATTTGGGAGGTAAATTAAATTAAGAAATTTAATTATTGTTTAATGGGTATGTATGGTTAAATTACGAAAAAACCCCTCATGTTTGAATAATTACATCTACCCCTCAACTATGAATGTTTTTATATTTCCACCCTTATGGTGTCAAGTCCAACATAATCATCTAGATTTCGTGGAATGTTCTCTAATTTGTACTCGTTTTATTTAAAAATACAGTTTCTGATGCACCACAATCTGATATATACAAGCCAAAAAAATATATCTAGCTTCAAAATGTGGAGCTCGAATGAGATAAAACGGGTACAAAATAGAGTATATTTTATATAATCTAGAAGATTCCACTAAATATTGTAATTACCCAAACATGAAGGGTTTTTCTATAATTTGACTATACATAAGGAGTGGTTGTAATTTATCCTTGTTTAATTGAAGATAAAGATTTATGGCTAATATAATTATATGGTTGTGAATAAATTAGTCGAACAGGGATCAATATTATTGCATGGTTGATTCTTGTGCTTGGTTTCTTGGGGCTTGCATGGGTAGCGGTTGAGGCCAGAAATCCACGTTCTATAATATTATTAGCTTCCGCAGTATTTTGCTTCTTCCTTTATCAGGTAAAAATATATACTCCCTCCGTTCCAAATTAACTGTCGCTTTGGAGAGTATTATTTGTCACTTTAAAATTCCAATAATGTATTAATTATTGTTTTATCAACTATGCCCGTATTAATTATTACTCTTAATTAGTTCGTATATAATTAATTACATGGGTATTTTAGTCATATTATATGTATTTTCCTAAAATCCACGCATATTTATTAGTTTTCTTAATATGTGCGCAATAACCTAAAACGACAATTATTCTGGAACGCAGGGCCGGCTCTAGCATGCTGGGGGCCCTAGGCGAAGCGAAAATATTGGGCCCCTATAATTAAAATATAGTTTTTATTTTTTTATTGATGCAATGCATTAATTAATGCAAAAAGAATAATATAAAATAAAAATAAATTTTACCAAACTAAAATAGTAAATGAGAATATTCTTTATTGTAGGACCAGAAAATTATGTATTAGCGCACAAGTAAATTCACAAGGTTGCGGTTTTTGTAAAAATATTTACATAAACAAATTCAAATTCATCAACAATATTTTTTTTAAATAATAGAACAAATAAAAAAATTGAAATTGATAAATTTTAATTCAATATTAGAAAAATGAGTGCAATTTTAGTAACAAGTAGAAATTTTAGGGTGTTTATAGTATAATTAAGTAATTAACTAACAAAAAAATATTTATTTTTAGTAGTTTGGTTTTTTTTCATCAAATTAAGGTCGATCTTAGGATACTGGGGTTGGGCGAAGCAAAACTTGGGCCCTAATATTATATACATATGTTTTATTTTGTATAATTTTTTTTATAAATTATAAAAGAAAAGTGAAAAATAAAATAAAAATCAAATGTGTCTACCAAAAAAAATAGTATAAAAACCAATGAAAGGCAAAAAAATAAGGAAAAGGTTATAACACAACACATTTTCACCTATTGAAGTCAGGTGGAAAGAAATGGTGATAATGATTGAGTGAAATATTTAGGTCAAAGTAACCGAGGACCCACATAATTAAATAAACATATATTATTAATTGTCTATTATATTAATTAATTGAGAGGCCTACAATAAATATAAAGTTTATAATATAAAAAATTAATGTCTAATGTATACAATTTTTTTATATAATATATAACAAGTATTAACAAAAAAAAAAATGTACAGGTGGGCCCCACTTAATGTGGGGCCCTAGGCAATTGCCTAATTGACCTAGTGGTTGAGACGGCCCTGCTGGAACGGAGGGAGTGTATACATATATATATATATATATATATATATATATATATATATATATATATATATATATATATATATATATATATATATATATATGTATATATATATATGTATATATATATATATATATGTATATATATATATATATATTTATGTACTTATGTCCTAATAAATAATATTTATGTATCTCCACAATTCTCCCTCTTTCTTTATTAAGAACTTGTTTGGTTGGATAAACTAGCCATAATTAATTAAATAATTAGATTTTGTTCGTTGTTTGGGATATACTCTAATCACCATTAATTTAATAAGATTTGATCTCGATCATTACAAAAAATAACATGGATGAAAACTTTCTTAATTAAATCACCATTTACCAAGGTACCATTCAACTAATATTTAGTTATGAAAACCCAATATAAAATAGATTAATATTATGCCTGTTCAATTGACCCTCTACTATAATTTACTGAAATAATTAATCAATATCCATTTGATGAATAATAGATCAAAAATGCATTTATTAGGAATTGGGCTTGAGACGTCTTAGTTCATTCAACACTCTTAACTGTTGGGACAAATTAACTTATTGAAATAACAATCATTGTATATATTGGTAACACTCAATGTAAAATCATAATTATATAAGTAGTTAAATAATGTTGAATAAAATACTATACTCTGATTTTTTTTAATATTTAATTTAATCAAATAGTAAGATTTACCGACAAATATCTTGTCTTATAGGAATTTTCTTTTAAACCTTCCATGGTCCAATAATACAATTGTGTTTCATTAGATTATTTAATCTTATCTTGGTTAATTCTTATAACTTGTTAACCAAATGTACGCCTAAGTTGTATTTAACACATTGTACGTATACAATTTTCGATTGTTGCATTATAAAGATCGGACCAGTTAATTCATGTTATGCTGAGTATGATTTGTTTGCAGTGTCCACCTTTTCGTTTGAGCTACTATGGAGTCGGAGAACCTTTACTCTTCGTCGCGTTTGGCCCATTATCCACCATTGCTTTTTATTTGCTTCACAGCATAAAAAGGTCTACGGTCGTCGTCTTTTTTTTTGTTTTTCCTTTTTTTTTTCTCTTTGATGAGAAACAATTCATGCATGTCCGCTAAACTCAGTATATGATGCAATGACAGTGAGCTTCCTATTACTAGTACGATCGTTTGGTCTTCGATTCTTGTTGGTCTTACTACATCCTTAATCCTCTTCTGCAGTCATTTCCATCAGGTGATGCCTCTCTCTCTCTCTCTCTCTCTCTCTCTCTCTCTCTCTCTCTCTCTCTCTCTCTCTCTCTCTCTCTCTCTCTCTCTCTCTCTCTCTCTCTCTCTCTCTCTCTCTCTCTCTCGATTTATTAGCTGACATCATATATATTGAATGATGGCTAATTCAGATAAAGGATGATAAGGCCGTTGGAAAAATGTCCCCTTTGGTGAGTATAAGTATATAATATAATAACCATATTTAAACCTCGATTATTACAAGGGTTAGAGATTCGCTTACTCGATAAAATTGAAATAACAGGTCAGGCTCGGCACCGAAACGGGTTCGAGAGTAGTAAAATTTGCTGTTGTGGGACTGTATTCTATTATTTTGGTTTTAGGATTTACTCAAAATCTCCCTCTTGCAAGTGTTGTAAGTACTCTACACTACGTACATTTCTTTTGGTTAACGAAAACGTTACTCGATCTGCTGTTCTACTATTCTGATCGTTCCTTTTTCTCCAGATTCTTTGTGCTATGACACTACCAATGGGAAATTTAGTGGTTAGTTTTGTTGAGAAGAACCATATGGTGAGCTAATTAATATTTTAATTTTTTCAAGGCTAATTTCTACTATAAATAATTGTTTCATTTTATAATTGGATGTTGATTGTGTTTGTAGGATAAAACAAAGATATTCATGGGGAAGTATTTGTGTGTGAGGTTGCACACTGTTTTTGGGGCTGCTTTGGCTGCTGGGCTTGTAGTGGCTAGAAAGTTTGCTGTACAACAACTTCCACATGCTATTGTTCCTTAATGCATGTGTTCTTCTCTATCAAGAAAATATGTTGGGAGTGAGTTGCCTTTGTTAAAACTATCATATCTTAAAACATTACATCGATGTATTATGGAAATAAATGTATCTTTTTTTTTGGTTTTATGATTTTATGAAAGTGGATTTTCTTATTTTTGAAAAATTATGAAAGTTTCTAAAATTTTATAAAAATGTTCAAATTTACGTGATTTCCGAAATTTCCATAAATTTTGGAATTATGATGAATTTCTAGATTCCGAACGTTTTGGAATTGGAATTAATATTAATTTTGTACTTCTGAAAAAATTTAAAAAAAAAATATTCAAAAAGGTTAATTCTGATCCGTTTCATCCAACTTTCACCTCTAAGTTTATCCGCAGTAAAAATAAATTTGGTTAAAACTTCTTCAAAAAAAATTTATATAGCTAAACGTTTGCCTGAATATTTGAATTTGTTTAAGTTCCATCGCGCATCTCAGTTAAACAACTTAGTCCAACAATAGACAGTTTAAACTAAAAATAGACAGCTTCGTTGTAGAGCTTAGACTGACAAAAAAAGGAGAAAAAAATGTTTATCAGAAAATGGACAACTTAGTTGGAGAATTTGGATTAGAAGTAGACATCTTAGACTCAAAAGAAGAACTGAGACCAATGAGAGCAACATGTTCCAGTTACAAGAAGAACTGAGACCAACGAGAGCAACATGTTCCAGTTACATGGTAGATGGAAATTAAGTCGTCGACGGCAGGGGACTGATAGGGAGAGGCGGATAAGTCGAAGAAACACCATTTTTTGGAGTGGATGTCGTTTTGGTGATGGTTGAGGTGGAGGAGAATAAATTATTTACAATCTAAAATGTCTATTTTCAGTCTAAGCTCTCTAACTATGCTGCTGCCCGAAGGAATATGACTATCCTGATATAAAAGGAAGTTTAACTTCAAGGGTGTACGTTTAGCAAATTGCCATTTATTTAAGGGGTTGTTACAAATAAGCTCATCATCGGCTACTTATTCATAAAGAGACCAGACCAAAAACTCTTTTACAAAAAAGTTCAGACAAAGTCCAGAGGTTACTAATTTCATCGGCTCGAATGGTTACCATGAGTTTTTATTAATTATTTTCTAAAAGAAGAAAATTATACCCCTTCGAAAAGTAGTAAAGGCTAATAAGATATTTCTTTCATCGCTCCCAACATGCCAAATTGATACTAATGATACGTAAATGTAACTCGTTGTTCAAACAACTATTCGGAGTTGTTAGGGCTCACGGGTGAAGTACTAATAGTACCATCCAATTTGTATAAACTCAATTACAGGAAATTAATCGGTAATAATATGACATTTTCAATGACAACCCCAACCACAACAAAAGGGAAAGGAAAAAGGGAAAAAACAAGTAAATTACCAGTACACATGAATCATGCACCTCTGTGAAAAATAAGCGCCAAACATAATTTTAGGCACAATTTGGATGGAAGGGTTTGATTTGGAGAAAGTATCTGGAGGAAGAATTTGAAATAACTCCAATTCGGAGACATTTGAAATTCACATAAGTTGCTCAATTTATAACTAAAAAGGAGGGGTGGGAAATTGAAATTCATTTGCAAATCGCTCAATCCAAACAAGTACAACGAATTTCTTATTATGGATTTGAAATCTCTCCTCCAAATCCTTACATCCAAATGGACCTTGAAATTATTTGCAAGAATTGTTTCTCTTCCATTTTTCAGCTAATTCATCAAGAAATTTTGTGGATGAACCATTTTCACTTAGCGAATTTGCGGCTGCATCCTTGAGATCCCTAATTCGACTACGAATCTCCTTTTCTTCTTCTTCACCTTCCATCAAAGCCTTAACAACTCTAGCGACTTCATCCCTCTCAATCAATCCGTTTTCTCCCACACGAGGCCTCAAAGCAACCCTCACATCCTCATGTAGCATCACCGCATTCATCCCTTGTTCCGCGTAAAGCGGCCATGCAATCATCGGCACCCCACTAGAAACACTCCCGAGAACCGAATTCCACCCGCAGTGCGTCAAAAACGCGCAAATAGACCTGTGGGACAGGATCTGGGCCTGCGGGGCCCACAACGGCACCACCAGGCCCCGATCCTGGGTCCTCTCCAGGAACCCTTGTGGCAGATAAGCCAGAGGGTCACCGGAGCTCTGAATGTCGAAATATGAAGCATTAGGGTTTGTGTTAGGGCATCGAAGAACCCATAAAAACCTTCGCCTACTCTTCTCCAAACCATGTGCTATCTCAACTATTTGTTCATGTGATAAATCCCCACCACTCCCAAAACAAACATACAAAACAGTTCCATTGGGTTGTTGATCCAAGAACTTCACACTTATAGCATCGGATTCGTGAATCTCGGGATTACTTGAGCCCATTTTGATCAAAGGCCCGATCGGATAAACATCGGGCTTACCATTTTCCCTCACAAGCAAAGCCCGAACCGGGCCGGGCTCGAGTTCTTGAAAGGTGTTCACCACTATCCCTTCCGCCATTCGGTATCTCTTCGCATGACGAAGCACCCATTGATACGCATCACTCATCCGGTCCTGGACCGGCTGGATCAAATCCCGGCCGTGGATCGGAGTGCATCCCGGGATTTGAAGCTTCTCACGCACGTCACGGTACTCGGACGACACCGTTCGGTCCAGCTCCGGCAAGTGGAAGAACAGAGACAGGGTCATGGCAGTGGAGGGGGAAGAAGATGTAAGGAGGGATATTGAGTTCGACGGCGAGTTCGAATGCGTCGGTGCCGAAGAGATCCACCACCAAGGCGGAGAGGCTCTTGGACGCATGGAGGGACTTGACGGCGTCGTGGATTGACGGCAGAGAACGGGTGACGGTGAGTGCGATGCGTGTCTCTGCTCTGACGTCCGGCGGTAAGTCGTCGAGGTTGACCGGGGGGAGGAGGAGATAGTCGACGGCGGAGAGGAAGGTGGTTTCGGCGGCGGAGAGAGGGCCGTCGGTGGGGATGATGAAGGTGGTGGAGATGAAGTGGCGGTGGTGGAGTTTTTTGGCGAATTCAACTAAGGGGATGAGGTGGCCAATCCCTGGGGTGGGGAGAATGGCGATGTGGGGGGGTGGGGGTGGGGGTGGGGGGCTAGTTTCCATGGATATATGCAGAAGAATATGAAGTGAAATTATCAATGAAGCCGAAGGTGTGTGTATGTTTTGACTTCTGTCTCTGTATATGTACAGAAAATATTTGATTTATGGTAAATTACGAAAACCTCCTTGAACTTGGGCTAAATAACAAATTAAAATAAAATAAATTGATAAAATATTGTCACACCTTCGGTATGGAATTTTTAATTCTTCAGGGGTTAATGAATCAGACAGAAACTTTAATTAATAAGGCGAAGAAGGTGAAACAGATCCAACCGATCTGCACCACATCAGATTTTCTGCATATTAAAAGTATTGGAAATATAAATATTGGACAACGAGGCTATTATATAACATGGTCACTTAAAACAAATAAACAATAAATCGGCTGAAATATTATTATATTTGTTAAATAAATTAGGGATAAATATTTGTTAAATAAATATTGTATTATTATATTTGTTAAATAAATAAACAATAAATCGGCTGAAAGAAAGATAGATTTTAGGTGATTTGATTTAGGATAGAGATTTTGAAAATTTGATTTGAAAATAAAAATTTTCTTATTTTTCTCAAGGATATTTAATTTAATTGTGCGTGGATAGACGACATTGACATTAATTAATTTAGTATGCATAGTTGAGTTTAGATGTCAGATTATTTTAGTATATTGTCTTGTCGGATCTGGTAGTTAACTAGGGTTGGGACAGGGTTGGGTCGGTCGATTACCAGCCTAAAAACCGATCCATTCGTCAAACTATTTTTGCTCAAATTTGAAAACCGTTGCCGACCCAATTTTTGTGGTCGGTTGATGATTGGTAACCGAATATTTGGTTCCGAAATGAGTCGGTTGATGGTTTATACCCGTCAGCTAGTTCACTTAAAAAAATCCAAATTTTTTAGTACAAAAATCCACATTTTGCGTAATGCCACGATGCGATCATTATTTATCAGATCAAAATAATTAATAACAATTTAACGAAAAAAATATAAATAGGAAATTCAAAGTAATTTCAAATATGAACGAGAGATTTCGTGGAGCTTTATAATCAAGATTAGAATTAGAATTAAAATTAGCATTAGCATTATTAGTATTAAAATTATTAGGGTTATGATTAAAACTATAATTAGTGTTAGGAATAGAATTATGATTATGATTAGAATTAGATTTATGATTAGTGTTACGAATATGATTAGGAATAGGATAAGGATTTGGATAATATTAGGATTATAATTATAATTAGCATTAACATAATAATTAGCATACACAGATTAACATTAGCATTAAAATTAGTATTAAAATTAGTACATTAGCATTAACATTAACAATATTAACATATTAATATTAGTAATAGTGTTAACATTCGTATCATTATTAGTATTAGTACTAATATTAGTATTGATATCAGTATAAATATCCGTATCAATATTAGTATATGTATCAATATAAGTATCGGTACCAGTAACAGTACCAATATCAATATCAGTATCAGATCGGTATCAGTATCAGTATCAGTATCAATATCAGTTGTAGTACCAGTACCGGTATCAGTATCAGTATATGTATCATTAGCATTTACATTAGCATTAGTATTAGTATTAGTATTAATATTAATATTAATTGTTACTATGAGTATCAATATTAGTATTAGTATTAGTATTAGAATTAATATTAATATTAGTATATTAGTGCATTAGCATTAGTATTAGTATTAATAATATTGATAGTCATATTGATATTAATATGAGTAACACAACGATTAGTATTACAATGAGTATCATTATTACTATAATTATCACTATCAATATCAGTATGAGTATTAGTATCAGTATCAATATGAGTATTGGTATTTATCAGACTGGCAAAAAAAGAAGAAAAAAATGTTTATCAGAAAATGTTTCTCGATCTGGAGAAGTGGTTCTACGGCAAGCGACGTATGAGAGGTTGAAGGCGGTGAAGATTGATACAGTGGAACGAAATTCAGAAAATTCTAGCTCCGATCTTGAATAGTGGTTCTACGGCAAGCGACCCACCAGATTTGATGCACCTCTTCACCGGCGTTCGGAATCCACCTTTCGTTTCGTCCCCCACAATATCTCTGTGTTGCGCCCTACATCCTCGCCGACTTTGACTAGTTGAACTCCATTGATTGGGTTCATTACAGCGGCGACAACGACTCTAGGGTTTGTGGCGGAGTTAGGGCTGGCGACAATCGATTTGTGAGATGTTGTTTATTGTTTGCATTTTGCAATTACCTATATTATTGGGAGTAAGTATTTTTTTTCTTTTTTTTTTTGTTTGCAATTTGCATTTTCATGTTTCACATTAGTCTTTCATTCAAAAAGTTAGTGTATTTTTTATTAATTTTTTTTTTCTCATTTTAGTTGTTTTCATTTTGCATTTTGCATTTTGCAATTTTATGTTGCATATCGTTTTCTCTTTTTGATTTTTTTTGTTTGGAAGAGTAGATTTATAAATTTTTTTGTTTGTTGTTTGCATTTGCATGATATGTATTATGTTTTTCATTTTGCAGTTAGTGTTTTGCATTTAGATGATGCAATTTCTTGTTTGCATACGTCAAGTCATTGCCGGCGATAGTGCGGCGGCATCACGACAACAGCGGTGGTTATTTTTTTTTCAAGATTATGTTGTTGTTGTTTTTTTAACTAGGATGAGTGAGTTTAGGGAGGACTTGATTTGAAAGAAAGATTTTAGGTGATTTGATTTAGGAGAGAAATTTTGGAAATTTAATTTCAAAATAAAATTTTTTTTATTTTTCTCAAGGATATTTTTGACACAAGATGTATAATGGACCTATAAAAAAATAGGACTTATGACTTGGATTTATTGCTATATAATTTAATATGTAGGGGGCTATGGCAAATTGCCCTTATTATTATTTGATGCAGTTTATATTCAACTCTCCATTATTTATTATGCATCATGGAACTATAGATTTTAGGGCAAATGGCAAATAGGTCCATGACAAGGGCATTTAATTAAAAGAAGGACATCCAATTTTTTTGTCTTTCAAATAAATCCAGCTCATTCAAACTTATTTGCAAATAAGGAAAAAATTCTTTTATATATACCAAAATTACCCCCAATTCATTGAAACTAAATTCAATTCCAATTGCATGATTTACACCCCAATTCAACCCAATTTCATCAATTAACCAATTTTAACCATAATTTCAATTTTGACCCGCCACCACCGGTCTCCGACGTTGACTTTTTTTATTGTTTTTTTTTTTTAACTTTTTTTCCCAGAAATTGTTTTTCCGGCCGGTCAACTGCCGTTGACCGCCAGGTCTCCGGCGTTGACTGTTTTTTTATAATTTTGTTTTTTCTTAAAAAAAATATTTTAATTAATATTACTGTCTTGGCTGCTAAATTACTGTCTCCGGCAGTTATTTAACTGTCGGAGACAGTAATTTAACTGTTAATTGACTTTTTTTTTTCTTCAAAAATATTTTAATTAATATTGTTGTCTTTGCTACTAAATTACTGTCTCCAACAGTTATTTAACTATCGGAGACAATAATTAACTGTTAATTGACTTTTTTTTTAAAAGTATTTTAATTGATATTACTGTATTCGTTGCTAAATTACTGTCTCCAGCAGTTATTTAACTGTTGGAGACAGTAATTTAACTGTTAACTGACTTTTTTATTCTTAAAAAAAATATTTTTAATTAATATTACTCTATTCGTTGCTAAATTACTATCTCCTACTATCTCCAGCAGTTATTTAACTATCGGAGACAGTAATTTAACTGTTAATTGGCTTTTTTTTTTTGAAATTTTTTTTTCTTAAAAAAAAATATTTTTATTAATATTACTGCCTTGGCTGCTAAATTACTGTCTCCAACAGTAATTTAACTGTCTTAGACAATATATTAATAATATTACTGTTCGGGAAAATAGTAGTCATAATATTACTGTCTCAAACAGTAATATTAATTAAAATATTTTTTTCAAATAAAAAAATTTCAAAAAAAAAAAAAATCAACGCCGGAGACCGCTGGTCAACCAAAAATTCAGGAAAAAAAAATTTCAATAAAAAAAAAAAAAAGTCAACGCCCGGAGACCGGTGGTCAACACAGGAATTTGGTCGGAAAAAAAATTTCAGAAAAAAATTTATTTTCTGAAAGAAAAAATATTTTGGGGGTTTTTGTTTAAAACCGGGGTCAATGTGTAATATTAAGGAAGTTAGAGCATAATGGATGGAATTGATAAAAAATATATTATGGAGGGTATTTTAGACTAAAGACATGAGGATGGGTTTAATTGAGAGACTGTTTTATTTGTAGACCAAAATGCATTTAAGTCACATGTGATGGGCCTTTTTCCCATTCGCCCTAGATTTAAATTTAATTGTGCGTGGATAGACGACATTGACATTAATTAATTTAGTATGCATAGTTGAGTTTAGATGTCAGATTATTTTAGTATATTGTCTTGTTGGATCTGGTATTTAATATTTACCACAATATAAGAGTTAGGGTTGGGACTGGGTTGGGTCGGTCGATTACCAGCCTAAAAACTGATCCATTCGTCAAACTATTTTTGCTCAAATTTGAAAACCGTTGCCGACCCAATTTTTGTGGTCGGTTGATGATTGGTAACCGAATATTTGGTTCCGGAATGAGTCAGTTGATGGTTTATACCCGTCACCTAGTTCACTTAAAAAAAATCCAAATTTGGGAGTAAAAATATCCACATTTTGCGTAATGCCACGATGCGATCATTATTTATCAGATCAAAATAATTAATAACAATTTAACGAAAAAAATATAAATAGGAAATTCAAAGTAATTTCAAATATGAACGAGAGATTTTGTGGAGCTTTATAATCAAGATTAGAATTAGAATTAAAATTAGCATTAGCATTAGCACTATTAATATTAAAATTATTAGGGTTATGATTAAAACTATAATTAGTGTTAGGAATAGAATTATGATTATGATTAGAATTAGATTTATGATTAGTGTTACGAATATGATTAGGAATAGGATAAGGATTTGGATAATATTAGGATTATAATTATAATTAGCATTAACATAATAATTAGCATACACAGATTAGCATTAGCATTAAAATTAGTATTAAAATTAGTACATTAGCATTAACATTAACAATATTAACATATTAATATTAGTAATAGTGTTAACATTTGTATCATTATTAGTATTAGTACTAATATTAGTATTGATATCAGTATAAATATCCGTATCAATATTACTATATGTATCAATATAACTATCGGTACCAGTAACAGTACCAATATCAATATCAGTATCAGCATCAGTATCAGTATCACTATCAGTATCAATATTAGTTGCAGTACCAGTACCGGTATCAATATCAGTATATGTATCATTAACATTTACATTAGCATTAGTATTAGTATCAGTATTAATATTAATATTAATTGTTACTATGAGTATAAATATGATTATCAATATGAGTATCAATATAAGTATTAGTATTAGTATTAGTATTAATATTAATATTAGTATATTAGTGCATTAGCATTAGTATTAGTATTAATAATATTGATAGTCATATTGATATTAATATGAGTAACACAACGATTAGTATTACAATGAGTATCATTATTACTATCATTATCACTATCAATGTCAGTATTAGTATTAGTATTAGTACCAGTATCAATATGAGTATTGGTATTTATATTAGTATTAGTATTAGTATGAGTATCAGTATCAGTATTAGCATTAGTATTAGTATTAGTATTAGTACATTAGTATTAGTACATTATCATCAGTATTAGTATTAATAATACTGATAGTCGTATTGATATTAATATGAGTAATTCAATGATTAGTATTACAATTAATATTACTATGAATATCAGTACCATTATCAGTAACAATATCAGTATCCGTATTAGTGTTAGTATAAGTATCAATATTAGATGAGTATCAGTATTAGTATCAGTATCAGTATCAATATTAGTATTAGTATTAGTATTAGTATTAGTATTAACATTAGTATTAGTATTAATATTAGTATTAGTATTAGTAATAGTATTAGTATTAGTATTAGTATTAGTATTAGTATTAGTCTTAGTAGTATTAGTATTAGTATTAGTATTAGTATTATTATTAGTATTAGTATTAGTATTAGTATTAGTATTAGTATTAATTAGTATTAGTATTAGTATTAGTATTAGTATTAGTATTAGTATTAGTATTAGTATTAGTATTAGTATTAGTATTAGTATTAGTATTAGTATTAGTATTAGTATTAGTATTAGTATTAGTATTAGTATTAGTATCATTATTAGTATTAGTATTAGTATTAGTATCAATATTGGTATCATAGTATCAGAGTAATTAGTATTAGTATCAGTATTGATATCAATATTTGTATCATTATTGATATTAGTATTAGTATCATTATTGGTGGTGGCATATACATCTTATCTCTTTTGCAATATTTATAAATTGTATTGTTGTTTGAGTAATGTGCATCACTAATTGAGTGTTGTTAGTGCTAAACTTGCACTGTATTTAAATATCTATTATGTTACCTCTCTGTTGTGTTTGTTCTTAAGTTAGTTATTTTGTAGAAGATTCACATAGTGTAGCAGATTGCATTCCATGAAATAGAGGTATATCATATGTTTTAAATGATTTCACTTCATCTCCATATCGTGTTTTGCGCGTTTCGAATATTCTTCTTTGTAATGTTTAATTACATTTCTTATGTTACAACTCTAAATTAAGAGATTTTTGAGAGTTGTAGCGTATGATTTCTCTCTTTATGAGAGGCCTATTTCTCTCTCTGTGAGAGGCTTATTTCTTGATCATGTTTTGATCTTTGCAGATCCTCAATTCCACTAAATATTTATTCATTGATCCAAACGATCCGATCGTGGGCAATACTTTATTTGTTTATTTTAGTCAGTACTTGCTTTGGTTTGTTAGGGTTTTTTTTTTTTTTTTGTGGTTTATCTCGCTTTTTCTTCGTAACCCTATCTTTCCTGTTTTATTTTTTTCCTTCATCCTCCAGATCCGCATCAGACAGGCGGCGCTAGGGATCTTCACCGTGTGAATCTCATCTCATCTCTCTCCCTTTCTCGTTCGTTCATGGAGACTATCACCGAGACCCTTGCAAACAAATTTTGTTTAACCCCAGATGAAGAAGAGGGGGTCACAGTAGATCGCACACATGCAATGGACAATAATGTCAATAGTGGTCTCAGTTTAGTTGGGAGGGTGGTCTCTTCTAAGGAGATGTCTATACATACCATTCGAGCTAATGTGACCCGGTTACTCCAACCTGTTAAGGGATGTGAGATACAATCATTGGGCAAAAACAAGATCCTTATTGAGTTCTACCATCATCTGGATAAAAAACACGCAATAGGGGGTTGTCCTTGGCTTTTGGAAAAGAATGCTCTCATATTTTCGGAAATCGAACCCGAGTTTGATCCGGCGACAATGGAGGTTAACCGGATGCCAATTGTACTTCGTCTTCATCAACTCCCCATGAACCAGCGGTTGGTCGAGGTTGCGTCTAAGATTGGCAGCAAGATCGGCTTGCTTCTCGAAATTCTGAATCAAAACCAACTTCGATTTGCACAATACGTTAGGGTCAAGGTTGCAATTGATGTTTCTCGGAGCATTAAACGTGGACTTTACCTACATAACTCGGACGGCACCAAAACCTGGGTGAGCTTTACTTATGAGCGACTACCGAATCTTTGCTTCCTATGCGGGCTTCTTGGGCATAGTGAGAACAAATGCCCGCTCAGATACGAAAAGGGGTTTATTGACCCTGTCAATGAGCTTCCATATGGAAATTGGCTTCGAGCCTCGAACTCAAATGAGGACATGAGTCCTAAACTCCCGTTACAAGTTGTCCAACCTAACATTCAAGATCCCAACAGGGTCCAGCCACGTTGCACACAAAGAGTAGCAAATATCTTTGCTTTCACGACGCAAACCAGAAATGACTTGCAGTTGCAACACTACAAAGATGAGGAGAACTACCCGTGTGCAGACCAGGAGGAAATGAACCTGATCAACAACGTGGTCCAACTTTATTCCGACGGCTGATCTGATCCTTCATCAGGGAGAAAAATTGTGAACCCGAGCAAGATTCGGAGGACCAAGAGGGCAGCTTCTTTGGGAAAGGAGTATGATAGAACAGGGAAGAAGCAGAACTTGAACTTAATCGACGAAGATACCAGCTCAACGGCGGAGACTGCGGTGCAGTCCCGCCGAGAACCATGAATTGCCTAATCTGGAATTGTCAAGGGCTCGGGGTGCCCTTGACAATTCATACACTCGGAGACATTCTCCGAAAATATAACCCCAGCTTGGTGTTTCTCTCGGAGACGAGATCTACACCACAAAAGATTGAGCGTCTTAAGAAGAAATGGAATTAATTTGGACTGGCCGTCGATAAGGTCGGCAAATCTGGTGGCCTCGCACTGTTGTGGCATAAGGATCTTACGATTACCCTTTCCAGCTTTTCTAGCAATCACATTGACGTGGAGGTTTGTCCCGCAGATGGCAGCGACAAGTGGAGGTTTACGGGGTTTTATGGATATCCTGATAAATCACATCGTCATTTATCCTGGGATCTCCTTTGCCAACTCCGGACTCATAATGACTTGCCTTGGATGGTTGGTGGCGACTTTAATGAAATTCTTTGTAACTCGGAAAAGACGGAGGGAATCCCAAAATTGCCAGGCCAAATCGAAGCCTTCCGAGCTGCCCTTGATTGTTGTAGCCTGTCGGACATTGGCTACCGCGGCACACCGTTTACTTGGTCGAACAATAGTCTTTATCCCCATACAGTGCGGAGCCGTTTGGACAGAGTTTGTACGAATAATGCGTGGATGACCCGCTTCCCTCACGCTCAAGTTACCCACTTGGGTCTCCCGGGCTCGGACCATACCCCTCTTATGCTCACACTTGAATCACCACGCTCACCACACCTTCGTAAAGGCCGGAGACCATTTAGATTCGAGGCCATGTGGATAAGGCGAGATGATTGTGAGGAAATTATTATCCAGCAATGGACGCCGAGTGGTAGCTCAAATCCGACGACGACAGTGATACAGAATAATGACAACTGCCGCATTGCCCTGTTGGAATGGAGTAAAAATATTGTGAATTGACCTCAACGTAGAATTGAGGAAATCCATAAACGGCTTCATGGTCTACAGGCTGGACCTCAATCAAATGCTAGCCGAAACAAGTATCACACTCTACGAAACGAATTGGAGAAATTATATGATGACAACGATGCCTATTGGCGTCAACGGAGTAGAGTCCAATGGATGCGGGAAGGGGACCGAAACACGGGTTATTTTCACGCTAAGGCAACATCGAGAAGCCGAGCTAACAGAGTTGAGAAAATCCGAGATAGCAGTGGGCAGTGGCAGGATAAACCAGAGGATATTGAAAATATTGTTGTGTCTTACTTTCGTGATATTTTTCGGACTACAAACCCCGGTGATGACGAGATAGATGAGGTGATGAGTCACATTGAGCCCCGGATCTCTAGCGAAGCAAGTCAAATGCTTTCTCGACCTTTCACTACAGCTGAGGTAACCCGGGGCCATCTCACAACCTCTTAAATCCCCTGGTCCCGATGGTTTACCAATCCTATTCTATACAAAATATTGGCATATTCTTGGTTCCGATGTAATCTCTTGCATTCTAGAGTTTCTTAATAATAAGACCCTTCCTTCCTTATTAAACTTTACCTATATTGTCTTGATTCCAAAAGTGAAACACCTCGAAAAAATCGGTGATTATAGATCCATTAGTTTATGTAATGTTATTTATAAATTTGGTTCCAAAGTAATTGCCAACAGACTGAAATTAGTCCTGAATGATTTGATTTCCCCTACCCAATCAGCCTTTGTGCCTAGACGTCTTATCACGAACAATGTTCTAGTTGCTTTTGAGATTAACCATTTTATCAAGCTGAAGTCTAATAACCGTAGCAATTATATGGCTATTAAATTAGATATTAGTAAAGCCTACGATCGAATTGAATGGATTTTCCTTCGCCAAATTCTTTCTCGATTTGGATTGCCATCTTCTTTTATTGATCTTATCATGTTGTGTGTTTCATCGGTCTCATATGCATTTCTTTTTAATGGAATACAGTGTGGTTCGGTCTGGCCTACAAGAGGGCTTCGAAAGGGTGATCCACTTTCACCCTACCTCTTTATTTGTTGTACGGAGGCCCTGATAGCTATGGTTAATAAGGCGGTAGACGTTGGAACAATACATGGAGTTCGGGTGGCAGCCACGGCACCCTCTATATCTAACCTTTGCTTCGCGGATGACACGCTGTTTTTTTGCGAGGCCACCGAAACGGACGCAATCACTCTCAAGGGAATTCTCGATATCTATGCTAGGACCTCGGGACAGGAGATTAATCTTGATAAGCCCATCTACTTCACCGGTTATTCGACACTCCATTCACCAAATTCTGGGTTTCAAGATAGTTGACAAACACGACAAGTATCTTGGAATGCCTTGCTCGATGGGACGTACCAAAAAATAAATCTTCAGTTACCTTAGAGATCGAGTTTGGGCGAAGGTCAAAGGATGGGGGGGGGGGGAAACAACTTTATAGAGCTGGAAGAGAGGTTTTGATTAAGTCGGTGCTTCAATCAGTCCCGACTTACATCATGAGTTGTTTTTGCTTACCAAAAGGGATACTCAAGGACATTGAATCGGTTATCCGGAGATATTGGTGGGGCACCGGTGGGAACAAGGGGGTAGCATGGTTGCCGTGGAGGAAAATGTGCCTACCTAAAGCAGATGGTGGCCTTGGCTTTCGAGACATGAAGTGTTTTAATCTTGCACTTTTGGCGAAGCAGGGGTGGAGACTTATGACGGAACCTGGCTTGCTCTTGACGAAAATTCTTAAAGCGAGGTATTATCCTCATGGCAAATTTATCACCGCCGATACCGGTCCTCGACCTTCAGCCACGTGGAGGGGCATTTTGGAGGCCCATCAATTCCTACATGCTGGTATCGGAATGCGGATTGGCAACGGCGCAACAACTTCGATTTGGGGAGACAAATGGATTGCAGACGAGAGCTACCCCCGAGTAATCACGAAACGACCATCGCACTGTGCATTTCCCGACACGGTTGCAGATATTATCGATCTGATATCTCGCACATGGAATTTATTTCTTATTAATGAATTTTTCTGGCCGGTCGATAGGGACAGAATACTTTCGGTTCCAATAGGGTGTGTTCGGGCAGCAGACAAGATGGTTTGGCGGTTCACTCCTCATGGCAGATTCACGGTTAACTCATGCTATCGGGCTATCTTGCAGAGTGCTGGGACTGGGAATCGACAGGGCCAAGCATCAAATGGCATTGATTTGACCCTTTGGAAGACTGTGTGGGCACTTAAAATTCCACCAAAAATTCGGATATTTGTTTGGAGAGCGATCTTGAATATTCTCCCGACAAAGGCTGAATTAATCCGACGGAAAGTTGCCACCTCCCCGTTCTGCCACCGGTGCAGGGTCATTGAGTCTATTTTGCATGTTACTTCGGAATGCCGAAACATGGGTTCTATTTGGCAGCAACAACCATTCGAAGGAATATTCTCGCATAACTACCTTAACTTTGAGTCATGGTTTGCATATCTATCTCAAACTCTTCATCCAGATTTCTTGTCCTTAGCATCAATCATGATGTGGAAAGCTTGGGAGATTCGCAACTGTGAAGTGCATGGCGAAAGTACTATTGGCGCAGACGATATTATTCGTTGGAGTGCAGATTATCTTTCTTGCTTCAACCGAGTGATCTTGATATGTCCGAACACTTTGGTTCAGCGACGTCTCGAGCTAACCATCTTTTCGCTATTCCCAAGTATCGATTGATTGCGTGAACATACAATTTGTGTGAAATTTTCAGTTTTAAACATGAGATCCGAAGGCATTGTTTGGTTACGTTGTCATCTCACTTTATTTTTTTCGCTAAACGGATTCGTGTTTAATTTGTTGATTAGGTTTTCAAAAATAAATTCACAAAACAACTTCTAAAGTTTTTCTCTCCTTCAGATATGATGTGACTGCTACACTAAAACAAAATTGACTGCTACAGTAAACATTGTCTTTACGAAAAACCAAAACAAACGTCACTTTATTTTCCAAATTCAACTACTACAGTACATTTTCCTAACACATTTAAATATAATTTAACCGCTACAGTGTTTTTTGTCTCATTTCAAATTTTGTTTCATTTCAAATTATAAATAAACATTACTTTCATTTTTCAATTATTCTCTCAAAATATATTTCTCCAAAATAAAATAAAAATAACTCCAGAAACGTAAACAAACATTGCTTAAGTATTTTAATCAAAAGACCATGATTATTTGCATGTTCAGAATTGCTAAAATAATAGACTAAAATCCTCGCTTTTATCGATAAAGTATGTCAGCATAATCAATCTAATATTGCTGGTAAAATTCGTTGACCACAACGACAACTTTTTATCTTACAATCTCATTATTCTCATTTTATATTTCTCACGGAAGCTAATTCTATTATTTTGGTTTTAGGATTTACTCAAAATCTCCCTCTTGCAAGTGTTGTAAGTACCAAAAAATTATTATTACGATTAGCCCATGATGGTAAAATTGGTATTTTTTGAGAGATTTTCCATGTAATCAAAAAGATTATGTCTAAATTCATAACGTAAGTGATATTATGTAGGGATAATTAGCAAGAACCCCCCAATCTAGGAAATGTAGTTAAGAAACACCTCCTCCCAAAAATAATTAGAGAAAACCCCTTCCCCTTTAAAACAACCCTCCTAATAAATCTAAATTGTCTAATATACCCTTGAAGAACCCTATGTTCTCACTCCCGTCGTCTCTTCTCTCCCTTATTTTTTCTTCTCTTCTCTTCTTTCTCACACGACTGTTAAGTATATATTTTTATACTTCATCGTATCTTTTTATTTGAGCTTTTTGTGTGAATTAACGATAATTGGTGCTTAAAAAGTTGATTTATTGTATTCTAGGTACAAATTGAAGAATTGGAAAAGTTTGGGGTCAAAACTGCAATTTTGGAGAAAATATGGGCCAAAAGTGAAATAATCAAAATATGCTGAAAATTGGCTGAAAACAGGCCCGCACGGCCGTGCCAAAATTAGCCTATTTTTGGCACGGCCGTGCCAAATGCATAATTTGGGCAGAAGGTTCGGCGATTCTCGCGCGGCCGTGCGAGAATTGCACTGATTTTCGCGCGGCCGCGCCAACACCCGCTAGACACAATTTTGGACTTTTAAACACACAAGGAAACCTAGAATCATCTACCAAGTTGGGACATCTATTTAAGGGCAAACCAAGCACGAATTAAAGGACTTTTGGACACAACCTTGAAGCAAGAGGAGCGAGAGAACGAAGAATCGAAGACGGAGAATCGACAACTCTTCATCATAATTCTTCTTCGCCTATCTTTTCTTAATCTATGACTTTTATTACTTTTATTATGTTTTTCGTTATGAGTAGCTAAGTTTTTAATCTAGGATTTTGTTGGAACCCTATGTGGGGATGGTGAACCCGTTTTCTTGAGATTATGCAATTATGATTTTATGATTATTTCTTCTACTTGATATGATTGTTAGTGCATGAACTTGATCAATTTATGTGCTTTATCTGTGATTATTGGGATTGACTCGACAGAGCTATTTTGATAATTAGACGGTAAGTAGAAGAACCTTCGAGTAGTTTTCACCGGATGAGTGTGTCAATTGCATGTGGTGTCGTAGACATACAGATATCACCTTAGGTAGCCATTTACGAGACTTGTTAGTTAATGTTTTATTCATAATTGGTTTGCATAGACATATAGTGAATCGTTTATGAATAATAGACTCATAATACACGCGACAGCGGGTTATGAGTAAATTAGTGTCTCGGGTTAATAATCATGAATCATATATTTCATAATTGAGGGGTTTTGGGTGAGCAATTCTTGCATAGGGGGAAGATAAAATCCTAGGTCCGTTTTAATTGATATTTTCCCGTGTTATTTGCTTTCTTAATTAGTTTAGTTGTTTAATTGATTTAATTTGACAAACTTGCGTAGGCTGGATAAAAATCATAATTGTTAGAATTTGGTACTTAGGATTAGGTAATTTGCGTATTCCCTGTGGGATCGACATCCGACTCTCACGAGTCCACTTTATTACTTGTTTGCGATACGTGCACTTGCGTGTTGGTATTTAGCACCCAACAAGTTTTTGGCGCCGTTGCCGGGGAATACAGCTAAATTATTTATTTATCCTAATATTAAATTTGAGCAATTTTTCTTACTTCAGCCATTTTATTTATTTTATTTAATTAGTTTATTTTTATTATTTTTGTTTTATGTACTTTTTATGCGAATGGAAGAAGAGAATAATCGTAGGGGAGATGACCAAGGGCACCTACTGAATGCGGCAGGAAATATCGTCAACGAGCAAGAGCAACAGCAGCTCATTAATCCACCACATCGTCAACGAGCATTGCATGAGTACACCGTTCCAACACTCAATGGGTTCCAATCGAGCATCCAGCAGCCCCCCATTGAAGCCAACAATTTCGAAATTCGAGCGGGACTCCTTACTATGCTCCAAAACAATGGGTTGTTCAGCGGATTAGCTCATGAAGATCCGCATCTCCACTTGGTCAATTTTCTCGAAACGTGTGATTCGCACAAGATGAACGGAGTATCTCCTGAAGCACTGCAACTCCGCCTTTTCAAGCACTCTTTGCAAAGAGCAGCCCGAGAATGGTTATAAACTCGTGCACCGCACTCCATCTCATCTTGGCCCCAGCTAGCACAGCTCTTCATGAATACGTACAACTCCCCAACCAAAACTGAGAGAATCCGGAGAGAAATACAAAACTTCTTACAAGAAGCCGGTGAAGCGTTGTTCGAGACGTGGGAGCGATTCAAACAATTAATTCGGAGATGCCCCAATCATGGTCTTCAAGAGTGGCGGCAACTTCAAATATTTTATGACGGATTGCAAGATAATTCGAGAACGGTGCTCGATTCAGCAGCTGGCGGTATGTTCATGAGCTTGACCTATGACGAAGCATACGAACTTTTGGAGCGAATCGCTAGGAATAAATACATGCGGGCATCGGACCGGTCAAATAGCGGAGCCAATAAGACGGGAGGAATTTTAGAGTTAGACGGGGTCACCGCAATCACCGCCCAGTTAGAAAAGCTATCCAAGCAAGTAGCAGCTTTGCAGACTCAACAAGTCCATGCAGTCCAAGGTCCCGACCGGTGCTTAGAAGAAACAAAGTCTCTAAATTACGTGAATGACACCAACCGACAACAGAGGAACCCGTACTCCAACACTTATAACCCGGGATGGAAAGATCACCCCAACTTTGGATGGGGAGGAAATCAGCAAGGACAAAGGCCAGCTCCCGGATTCCAAAATCCGCCTCAAGCTCAACCTCAAGGTGGAGATCTCGCAAATATCTTGGCGCAATTTATGACAACCACTCAAGCCGCCATCCGAAATTTGGAAACACAGATGGGTCAACTTGCAACCCAGCTAAACGCGAGGCCATTGGGAGCACTGCCGTCGAATACGGAAGATCCTCGAAAGAGCAACATCGAGCAGTGCAATGCAGTAAGTTTGCGAAATGGGAGGCAATTAGAGGAAGGTCCTAAAAAGTCCGTTGCACCACCGCCTATTGTAGAGGAGCCCAAAGAAAAGACCGAGGTCGGGCCAAGCAACACAAAGATCGCAGTAAGTGAATATACTCCCAAGGTACTCTTCCCTCAACGTTTTCAAAACTCCAAGCTTGATATGCAATTTCAGTTATTTTTGGATTATCTTAAAAAGTTGCATGTTAATATTCCTTTTGTTGAGGCACTTAAGCATATGCCGAATTGGGTTAAGTTTATAAAGGAACTTGTATCGAAGAAGATGAGGCTTCCGGAGTGTGCAGCAATCATAGACCTCAATGAGCAAAGTAGTGCTATCCTTGCAAATAAAATTCCACCGAAGCTTAGAGATCCGGGGAGTTGTACCATTCCATGCACAATAGGTACTAGGTATTTTGGGCGGGCGTTGTGTGATCAATGGGCGAGCGTAAATTTAATGCCTTTATCAATTTATGAGAAATTGAACTTAGGAGAAATTAAGCCCACTTCCGTGACCTTGCAGCTAGCCGATAGATCTTTTACTCACCCTTTAGGTATAGTGGAGGATGTATTGGTCAAGGTAGATAAGTTTATACTCCCGGCCGATTTTCTAGTACTAGACATAGAGGAAGATGAAAATATTCCCCTTATCTTAGGACGCCCCTTCTTAGCGACCGGTAGGTCAATTATTGATGTAGGAAAGAGAGAACTAAGAATGAGTGTGGGGGACGAAACAGTGATCTTCAAGGTGTACCGGGTGGATGAAAAGCCTATTACGGCTAATGGATGTTATCTTCTTGATGAGGTAAGTGATTCTAAACTTTTTCCTGTTAAATTACAGGATTTAAATTTTTTTGTGGATACTAATGTGCATGTAGGAGAACAAAAGAAAAAGGTTGAGTTGGTTACAACACCTACTCAAAACACCGGGATAAAAGACGATGTTGGCAAGCCTCATGACATCAAGAAGAATAAATTCAAAGGCATTCCTAAGCGAACCAGTCGAAAGAAGAATCGGATCAACCCATTTATTCAAGACTTTCTCCAAAAGGAAGTTAGGAGATGGGTTCAAAAGCTAAGGAATTGAAGAGAAGGAACAAAGTCTGGCTGAAGACTATAAACTTAGCGCTTCTCGGGAGGCAACCCGAGATTTTCGTTTCTTTTTTTTTTATTATTTTTATTATTTATGTTTCTTGTTTTATTTTATTTATTTATTTTGTAAGCATGCAAGCTAATTAAATAAGCAATTTTTTTTATTTTCAGGGGTCAAAGTGCAATTTGTCACTTCACACGGCCGTGCGGAAAACAGTTCAAAATCTCACACGGCCGTGCGAAGCTCAACAGAAGCAAAATAAAGGCGAAAATTTCAGCTGCCCGGACATGGCCAAAACGACTTATTCAGGTGTATTCTATCCTTAAACTTCGTGTTAATTACATTGAGGGCAATGTAAATTTTAAGTTTGGGGGTGGATAATTACTTGTTTATGTGCTTTAATTTTTTAGTTTGCATGCCTTAGGATTTTTTTTTATTTTAGTTGTTTTAGTTTATTTATTGCTTTTAAAAAAAAAAAAAAAAAAAAAAAAAAAAATTGCTTGAGTCGAATGCTTTGATGAATCATGATGATGAAAGATGGTTGATGTTTAATGATGAAATTGCTTGCTTTATCTTGATTGTGATTGAATTTTGGTGAGCTTTTGATTCAAAGTGTCGTAGGAAGGAGTCATTGTTAGGAATCCCGAATTATGCCTTGCTTTGGTTGAAAGTTTTGTGTTTTAAAACGTGGAATTAATTTATGCTATATCATATGCTATTCGGTTTTAGAACTTGCCTTAGGAATTTACATAAGTGAAATATTAAATTGTTGAGCAATTTGGGAAGTGATTTGGGCCATCTTTGAACCGTTTGAGCCTTTCAAGCCTACCTTTAAATTTTTATCATTCGAACCTTGATTGAGCCTTGGAGAAACGGTGATCTTTCTTTTAGCCAATGTGTATAAGGTAGAATAAATGGAGATTCTTGAAAAATTACCCTTTGGAGTTCGGTTGGAAAATTTTATAAGGTCCTTCTTCTTCCTCTGCCAAAAAAAAAAAAAAAAAAAAAAAGAAAAGAAAAAAGAGAAAAAAGAGAAGAAAAAAAAAAAAAAAAGAAGAGACTAGAAGGGGAAGTAAGGACTAGTTGTTGAGTTGTTTTGAAAGCTCGATCCATTGTCTTAAGAGCAAAAGTGGAGACTTTTGAACTCTGAAGAATCGAGTTAATTAAAGTCCTTAGAGGTGAATTCATTGTTTCAAACGCATATCTTTCAAAATTTGGCGGAATCACCTCAATTCAAGAAGCATAGCCACCTATACCCATATCTCCTACCTTGAACCAAAAAGCCCAACATTTGAAAGCCAAAAAGTCCCAATGATCCCAATAGCTCAATTATTTGATACTAACCGAGTAAAGAAATTTGGTGAGTCTTTGGAGTTGAATATTATTATGTAAGTATAAATTTTCTCCATTTTTAATGTACAAATATGGGATACTTGAAGCGATAGCATGGTTTGTGGTTTTTAGCAATGGTGAGTGAATACGTATCTTTGAATTACGAGCTTGTAAATTTTTGAGAATTGTCATGATAATTGCAAGTTCTGAAAAAATGAAAGTTGACCATTAATCTATGTGATGAGAGGCATTTGTTGAGAGTGTTGCTGTGAAAGTTGCTAGTTTTTGCTTGAGGACAAACAAAAGATCAAGTTTGGGGGTGTGTTAAGTATATATTTTTATACTTTATCGTATCTTTTTATTTGAGCTTTTTGTGTGAATTAACGATAATTGGTGCTTAAAAAGTTGATTTATTGTATTGTAGGTACAAATTGAAGAATTGGAAAAGTTTGGGGTCAAAACTGCAATTTTGGAGAAAATATGGGCCAAAAGTGAAATAATCAAAATATGCTGAAAATTGGCTGAAAACAGGCCCGCACGGCCGTGCCAAAATTAGCCTATTTTTGGCACGGCCGTGCCAAATGCATAATTTGGGCAGAAGGTTCGATGATTCTCGCGCGGCCGTGCGAGAATTGCACTGATTTTCGCGCGGCCGCGCCAACACCCGCTAGACACAATTTTGGACTTTTAAACACACAAGGAAACCTAGAATCATCTACCAAGTTGGGACATCTATTTAAGGGCAAACCAAGCACGAATTAAAGGACTTTTGGACACAACCTTGAAGCAAGAGGAGCGAGAGAACGAAGAATCGAAGACGGAGAATCGACAACTCTTCATCATAATTCTTCTTCGCCTATCTTTTCTTAATCTATGACTTTTATTACTTTTATTATGTTTTTCGTTATGAGTAGCTAAGTTTTTAATCTAGGATTTTGTTGGAACCCTATGTGGGGATGGTGAACCCGTTTTCTTGAGATTATGCAATTATGATTTTATGATTATTTCTTCTACTTGATATGATTGTTAGTGCATGAACTTGATCAATTTATGTGCTTTATCTGTGATTATTGGGATTGACTCGACAGAGCTATTTTGATAATTAGACGGTAAGTAGAAGAACCTTCGAGTAGTTTTCACCGGATGAGTGTGTCAATTGCATGTGGTGTCGTAGACATACAGATATCACCTTAGGTAGCCATTTACGAGACTTGTTAGTTAATGTTTTATTCATAATTGGTTTGCATAGACATATAGTGAATCGTTTATGAATAATAGACTCATAATACACGCGACAGCGGGTTATGAGTAAATTAGTGTCTCGGGTTAATAATCATGAATCATATATTTCATAATTGAGGGGTTTTGGGTGAGCAATTCTTGCATAGGGGGAAGATAAAATCCTAGGTCCGTTTTAATTGATATTTTCCCGTGTTATTTGCTTTCTTAATTAGTTTAGTTGTTTAATTGATTTAATTTGACAAACTTGCGTAGGCTGGATAAAAATCATAATTGTTAGAATTTGGTACTTAGGATTAGGTAATTTGCGTATTCCCTGTGGGATCGACATCCGACTCTCACGAGTCCACTTTATTACTTGTTTGCGATACGTGCACTTGCGTGTTGGTATTTAGCACCCAACAAGTTTTTGGCGCCGTTGCCGGGGAATACGGCTAAACTATTTATTTATCCTAATATTAAATTTGAGCAATTTTTCTTACTTCAGCCATTTTATTTATTTTATTTAATTAGTTTATTTTTATTATTTTTGTTTTAGGTACGTTTTATGCGAATGGAAGAAGAGAATAATCGTAGGGGAGATGACCAAGGGCACCTACTGAATGCGGCAGGAAATATCGTCAACGAGCAAGAGCAACAGCAGCTCATTAATCCACCACATCGTCAACGAGCATTGCATGAGTACACCGTTCCAACACTCAATGGGTTCCAATCGAGCATCCAGCAGCCCCCCATTGAAGCCAACAATTTCGAAATTCGAGCGGGACTCCTTACTATGCTCCAAAACCTGATAGAGAAAAAAATTAAAAAAACCAAAAAAAATTTAAAAACAAAATTAGAAACAAAAAAAATTAAAAAATTAAAGATTTTCTTTAATCGACTATGAAGCATAGTCGATTTAAGACTAATCGACTATGCTTCATAGTCGATTAAAAAAACGGAAAAAATAAAAATAAAAAATCGCTGGAGCGCGTGCCCAGCTGTGATGAGGTGGCGGGCGGGGGTAAAGCTGGTAAACACAATGGCTGAATTGGATCATGGGCTTTTCTCAAATGGTCTAAAATATTTTGGGCCTATCCCCATTAAAAAAAGTAAGGGGGGGTTATGTCAAAGAGCCCCTATTATGTAAGACGCCAACAAACTTTTAAGTTTTTTTGGTAATTTGGGACATGTGTGGGATTTTCATGTAATTTGAGCTTAGTTCAAGGGTTTCTTGTAATTTATCCAAAATATGTTTAATAAAAAATAGACAACACAAATTAATGGAGGATAGTTCATAAATTATTAATGGTCGATATTGTTAAGAATTCTTCAAGGTTATGAATGATCTCCATCACTCTCTCTACTGACTGGTTCTTCAGACAAATAATTGTATACACATGAAAATATAGTATAAGGAGAGCTCAGTTACACTTACAGAACTTAGTTATGTTTGGTTGCCCTCTTCCATGGAATACTTATTCACAATCATCTCTCCCGATCCTATAGCTGAACAAAGTGAACCAGCAACTACTGTTCATATCCTTCCAAATGTGTACTTACAAAATACGCATATCTGATTTTCCAACAATGGTTGTGCTTGAATGTCTCTATGATTGTGTGTGTGTGTGTGTGTGTGTGTGTGTGTGTGTGTGTGCTAGTCAATTTTTATTTGATGACGACGGTGATAGGAGAAGACGATGGCAGTGCATCTAAATTATCGAATATATGACAATATATTTTTATCGAGTAAACTGCAAAAACTACCCCTGTGTAATCTCAAAATAGCAAAAACCCCCCTATGATAAATAAACTAGCAAAAACCTCCCCTATGAAATTATTTAAATAGCAAAAACCCCCCTATGGAACTATTTGAGGGTTGACTTGATATAAAAAGACACGAATACCCCTGGAGTCTTGCAATTAATAAATTCTTATATTTTATAAATATTTTAATTATTTTATTTAAAAAATAATCAATTTAGTTGTTTACTATTTTTTTAATTTCTAAACAAACAAATTAAAAAGAATATATATACATATAATATGTATATATATATATAAATACATTTTGAGGGACAATTTTGTCATTTCAAGTCTAAAAAATCAGCTAGGGGGGATTCTGCCTTTGACTAAATTTCACAGGGGGGTTTTTGCTAGTTTATTTATCACAGGGGGGTTTTCGCTATTTCGAGATTACACAGGGGTAGTATTTGCAGTTTACTCTAATAAGAAATGAAGAGAAATGGGAAGAGAGAAGGAATTAATGGGACGGGGAGAAAAAGCCAGAAGCAATTACATGTAAAAATAATACAAGACTTTTAGCAAATTGACAAAATCTCAGGAGTATTTAACAAATTGTCTGGTCCATATAAAATGAGATTCAACTTTTATATATTATATACACAGATCATCTAAACATAGTTTTACTAATTAATAGATAAAAAATTATAACGTCTCAAATATTTTGAGATGCAGATTAAATATCCAAGTCAGCTTTGGATACTTTTGCAGGTTTCCAAAGATGTGAACTTTGGCATTGATATACACACTTATTATAAGATCCAATTTGATCGGTAGTACATTAATAAAAAATAACTTTAATTTTGTGATTCCACCTTTTAATTACTATCTTAAAGAATTTGCATTTTATATTTTTCCTAGTATCACCTTTGGGACCAATCACAAATGACTAAATAATTAGGATAAATAGCATTAAATCACCTAAACTTTGTCCGATTTTGTGGATTATCAAAAGTTGCACGGACACACCCAAACTCGTTTTTTTGAGTCACTTAACCACCTACGTCTAATTTCCAGTCGAATATTAGAATATTCCGGCACATGTGCGAGGCACATGGCCATGTCCATGGACTTTTTCGTCTTTTTATCTGAATAAATTTGGGGGTGAAATTAAAAGTTGTGAGGACTTAATTGAACTAGATTTAAAACTTGTCCAAGTCGTCTAATTCCCCTGAAATTCTATTTCAGTCGGAAATTTTTACTTACATTCATTCAGCTAGCCTCTACACAAAAATTCGAAAAAATAGACAAGCGTACATGAATCAAAGCAACACACGTACATGAAAAGGCTATCAAATTTACGAATATAACAACAATCCTAGAAACAATTTTTTTACAAACACTTTCGCAAGTTCAGGGCAAATGAAAATGGCGGAAGATCTCTTTCAAGAAGCAAAGAGCAAGCAAATTTTGAGAGATCGAGCTCTTCTCTTGATTCAATTGCCATGTATTTGGCGTTATGTCACTCCCTGATTCAGTTGCTTAAACTAAAAAAAATCTTTTGAACATCAAGAAAAGGCAACCCAAGTTATCTGGATTCTTCTCAAATAAGTAACATTTCAAGAGAAATGGAAGAAAATGAAATAATTAGGGATTGTGATTTTGAAGAAGAACACATGAAATGAAGGAAAAATGATGAAGATGAAGAGAAGAATGGAGAGGAAGAAGGAAAAAGAAGTCAACACAAGAAAATTTCGACGATTAATTAAAAAAGGGTTTAAGGATTTTGATTTAAAAAGACAATTAAGCCCTTAAAATAGCCATTAATAAAGGGTTTGAGTATTTTGATTTAAAAAGACAATTAATCCCTTAAAATAGCCATGTGCAAATGCACATGTAGTGAATTCCAGCCAAAATGACCTGAAAATAGGCAGACAACGAGACCAAAATAACGAGTTTGGGTGTAATCGTGCTTTCGTTGAGTAGAAATCCGCTAAAACAGGTAAAATTTAGTTGGTTTAATATTATTTATAACATGTATTAATGTATTTCATTATATTGCTATCATAGATATATGATGAGCTCAGTCGTAATAAAATAGTGTCACTAGAAATTTTGAATTGTTTAGTTAGCGCACATGACACGAGAAACATAAATTAAAATTAGCCAGCTAATTCAATTATTGTGTTTAATTAGCATTTGTTTTCATGTGGTCACAGAGCTATTAAATTATTCCATCACAAAGGGCGGTGATTTTAACAAAATGGTAGAGATAAGAACTCGATTCTCTGTCCTTATTAAGACATTATTATTTCGCACTGGTGCTAGCAGTTTGTAGCAATTGTCTCCCAAGATACAATGACTTTATTTCGATATTGTAGCACTGCAAATCTCAAAATCTATGAACCCTCAAATGTTTTTTTGAACTATCAATGACAATACGGAAGACAATATTCACAAATAATGTTTTCCGGCTAGAGAAAGAAGAACTCCAATAAACAAATATGGAATGGAGTGAAAATCAAGTATTTCAAATGGTGGATTATAGGGTCTATTCATAGATTCTTAATAGTTGTCGTCAATAATTACAAATCTTAGAAAAATAATTCACGAAAAGGTATTATACACCTATTTGATTCAACGAGTGTCTACACACCTCCATACTTTTAAATTTTAATGATGTCTTTTTTGTTGGAAAAATCGATAAACGATGTTTTTCGTTTAACATAATAATAGTATTACAACTTAAGTAGAAAACCAAATAACAAATGGTCTTAATTTAGGAGAAAAGTAACCTACTACCAACGACCAATTAATGTGGTGTTTGCAAACGCTTTTTGAAAGTGATTATGAGCTTTTTTTGCTCATAATATGTTTTCAGGTGTTTGTAAAATCAACTTTTATTTTTGCTTCTCTTAAGATAATCTGCTTTAAGCTATTTTTTTAAAAGCACCAATAACCCTGTTTTTTTTATTTAAATTTATTTTCCAAAATATTTGCAAACACACTCAACTTTTAGAAATAAACACTTAAAATTGATTTAACTCACAATCACTAACTTCTACTTTTAAATAATCATTTGCAAACACCACCTAAGCATCCACATGACTAAGGTGGTGTTTGCAAATGATTATTTAAAAGTAGAAGTTAGTGATTGTGATTTAAGTTAGTTTTAAGTGTTTATTTCTAAAAGTTGAGGGTGTTTGCAAATATCCCGGAAAATGAACTTAAATAGAAAAAGCAGGGTTATAGGTGCTTTTAAAAAAATAGCTTAAAGCAGATTATTTTAAGTGAAGCAAAAACAAAAGTTGATTTTGCAAACACCTGAAAAAAGATTATGAGCAAAAAAAAGTTCATAATCACTTTCAAAAAGCGTTTGCAAACCACCACCTAACTATTCTCCTAACCAAATTATTATTCGTCTAATTAAATAAACAATAAATATAATATCGCAACATTTTTCACCTATTATTTCCATAATTAAATATATTAATTAATTTATTAATTTCTAATTCACCAACAGATGATTTCGAGAGAATCTACTTAAATATTCATATCAAATCTCCAATTACATACCACCTTTGAGACCCATCCTGCGTGACTAATAAATTAATATTAAAATATCCAACACTGAAACCTGGCATGTATTAATGTATATTTCATTATTATGATATATATATGATGAGCTCAGTCGTAATAAAATAGTGTTATTTGAAAATTCGAATTGTTTACTTAGCGCACGATACACGATACACGATACGGCATATAAAATTCCACGTGGTCACTGAGTTATTAAATTATTCCATAATCAAGAAGAATAATAAGCATACAAAAATGCAAATATGAGTATACATTTCTTGATATTTAGGCATAAATATTTCATATCTTGACCGAGTTGCTGTTGGGTGGGTTCAGCTATGGCAGCTTCATCCGCATTACTCAAAGTTAACAGCGGTTATGGAATCAAGAAAATCAATCAAGAACACCTTGTGAGTGGCCCCCGAGTTGACAGGTGAGTTACACAGTTTCCTATCTCGTCGAGTCAGTACTTTGATTAATTTTGTGCATTTTTAGGAAACTCTCTCACTCTTCCTTTCTTATCCCCTTGTAAAATTACACTTGCAAGTAATGATTCATAGTAGTTGTGTGAAAAATATGGGTGTTAGTGTTAGTGTGTGTGAGTATGAATTTGTAAGATACTTTGTATTGATTTATGAGAAAAGTTTGCACTGATTTCATATTTGGTTCTCCATGTTCACAAAAAATACATTTGGTCTGTAATGTTTCAGTAATTTAACAATTTCAGTCATTTTCGTCAATTTATACCATTAGTCCGTCAGTTAAGACAGTGATGGGCACACGCTTGATTATGTAAGTACTAATGTCAAATTTGAAAGAAATGACTAAAAATTGTGAATTTCTGAACATGAGAGACAAAATGTGTTTTTTTTTAACATGGGACCAAATGTGAAATCGTGCAAATTTGAGGGATGAAAGCTATATTTTTTCGATTAATTTATAATGGATTTTTGAAAATTGTACGTCGGATCATGGTGGATTCATGTTGGTTCTTCCTTAACGGGTACATGCCGGATCCATGAATGATCCACATATTAGTCCATATAAGTTGCGTAAAAATTGCAATAGATTAATATACGGAGGACTTGTCCAAGTCCGATCCGCTTTAGGTCCATTTCTAACAGTTGATTTTGAATCCGGTTCATTTTGGATCCGATCCACATTAATCTAGACCGGATCCTCTTCAAGTTGAGCAGATTCTCACCCCTAAATAGTTGACTATTTTCTTCTAAAAGACTTAGAGTATCTACAACGAAAAAAATTACAAAGAAGTAATAATATTGGAATTTATTTTATATATATATATATATATATATATATATATATATATATATATATATATATATATATATATATCAAAGGTATAATTTGGATATCATTCAATTTCCTAGCATTCTCCATTTGAAATGGTCTTAGTAAAATCTTTCAAATCATACATATTTTTAGGTGAGTCGACCTGACGATGCTAAATATAAGAATAAACATTAAGTTATTCAAATAAAATTTGAAACAATTGAAAAAAATAAAAATTTAGCTATTATGGAGTTTTAAATTTGTTTTTCCAAAATTATTTTTTTAAGAATAAGAAATTAATGAATTACTTAAAATATTTATTACGAACAATAATATGTGAAGATTCACCATTAAAAATATGGATGTGTTTAGACGCCATTAGGCCACAATAATGGTGCCAATTTAAATTTAAAAAAAAAAAGTAAAATCTATTCGACTGAGAATAAGGTATTTGGTTTATATGAAAAAGTATGACACCTTGTTATGAAATTATTTTCCTAAATGTTGCAATTGGTTGGCTACAAACCATTGAGAATCTATAAATACAATCCAAAATCCTCCATTTGAATCACTCAATTCGATATTAATCTTTTGAGGTTTCTCCTATCCTTTGCTCGAAAATATTCCTTGTGAATATTTCCTTATGTGTCCGTATTGAAAATTCAAAACAGGGTTCGTAGATTTGTCGTATCTCGAAACTATTATATATGTCACTATAAAAAAAACGCTACTATAAGACTTCGAGTATCGGTGCGGTGCAATATTGTCTCGACCATTTTGCTAATATCAACACCCATTATTATACAACAAACGATTATTCATTAGTATTCTTGTACCGGGATATTATTTATTGCAAGAAGTTACTCAATTTTCAGTTGCAAGAGATTTTTCTGACAAATAACCATGTTATGTATAATTAATGGTTACGTTAAACCCCAGTGCACCTAGATGGTTGGCTACGGGTGCCTTCATTACCAAAAAAAAAAAACTGGCTAAACCTCTCAAACTTGCAGGAAACATTCAATATTCTCATGTATTCCACATGGTGAACAAACCCAGAGGCGATTCCGGAGCTACAGCTGGACTCGTACTACTAAAGGATGTCACAACAAGGCATTCACAACAACAATGTTGAGTTCTATTCAAGAAAATTATGCAGTTACCGGCAATTTACATGCAGATGATGTGACGCCAGAAGACGAAACCAAAACAAGAGATGATGATGTATCTAGAGCAACTTTAATATGGAGGGCCGCCAAATTACCAATGTACACCGTTGCTTTAATCCCAGTCACTGTAAGTCATTGTAGTAATTACTTTGTTACTTTATAATTCCAATACAGCATTAATTACATGATTCGCAGTTCTGCTCTTATTAAGTACTTTCTCCATCAATGTCCCTCGTTAACTAATGGATAAGGGCATTTTAGTCTAAAAACATACATTTTTCTAATTAAATCAATTTGCATTTAACGAAATCCTTGATCCTTGTACAAAGCTAAAAAAAGAAACGATTAGTATCAATGAACAAGTTCATGTTTGATGGTTCAGGTGGGAACCGCTGCTGCTTATTGGCAAACGGGGCTTTATTCTTCGGCGCGTTATTTCAAGATCTTGGCGTCGTATGTACTCGTAATTGTTTGGCTTAACTTAAGGTCAGAATTAAAAGTCACATTATTAATCAAATTTCCTTGTCTTATTTTGAAAACAAAAGTTTCAGTTTGATAATCGAAAACCAGATTTTTTTTTAACTCATTTGGTTATATATTGGGGGCTCCGATCCAGCAACGATGTTTACGATTTCGATACAGGAGTGGATGTAAACAAAAAGGAATCGGTTATCAATCTATTTGGGAGGTAAATTAAATTAAGAAATTTAATTATTGTTTAAGGGGTAAATTACAACTGAGGTATGATTAAATTACGAAAAAACCCCTCATGTTTGAATAATTACATCTACCCCTCAACTATGAATGTTTTTATATTTCCACCCTTATGGTGTCAAGTCCAACATAATCATCTAGATTTCGTGGAATGTTCTCTAATTTGTACTCGTTTTATTTAAAAATACAGTTTCTGATGCACCACAATCTGATATATACAAGGCAAAAAAATATATCTAGCTTCAAAATGTGGAGCTCGAATGAGATAAAAACGGGTACAAAATAGAGTATATTTCATATAATCTAGAAGATTCCACTAAATATTGTAATTACCCAAACATGAAGGGTTTTTCTATAATTTGACTATACATAAGGAGTGGTTGTAATTTATCCTTGTTTAATTGAAGATAAAGATTTATGGCTAATATAATTATATGGTTGTGAATAAATTAGTCGAACAGGGATCAATATTATTGCATGGTTGATTCTTGTGCTTGGTTTCTTGGGCCTTGCATGGGTAGCGGTTGAGGCCAGAAATCCACGTTCTATGATATTATTAGCTTCCGCAGTATTTTGCTCCTTCCTTTATCAGGTAAAAATATATACTCCCTCCGTTCCAAATTAATTGTTGCTTTGGAAAGTATTATCTGTCACTTTAAAATTCCAATAATGCATTAATTATTGTTTTATCAACTATGCCCGTATTAATTATTACTCTTAATTAGTTCGTATATAATTAATTACCAATAATGCATTAATTATTGTTTTATCAACTATGCCCGTATTAATTATTACTCTTAATTAGTTCGTATATAATTAATTACATGGGTATTTTAGTCATATTATATGTATTTTCCTAAAATCCACGCATATTTATTAGTTTTCTTAATATGTGCGCAATAACCTAAAACGATAATTATTCTGAAACGAAGGGAGTATATATATATATATATATATATATATATATATATATATATATATATATATATATATATATATAATATATATATATATATATATATATATATATATATATATATATATATATATATATATATATATATATATATATATATATATATATATATATATATATATATATATATATATATATATATATATATATGTACTTATGTCCTAATAAATAATATTTATGTATCTCCACAATTCTCCCTCTTTCTTTATCAAGAACTTGTTTGGTTGGATAAACTAGCCATAATTAATTAAATAATTAGATTTTGTTCGTTGTTTGGGATATACTCTAATCACCATTAATTTAATAAGATTTGATCTCGATCATTACACAAAATAACATGGATGAAAACTTTCTTAATTAAATCACCATTTACCAAGGTACCATTCAACTAATATTTAGTTATGAAAACCCAATATAAAATAGATTAATATTAAGCCTGTTCAATTAACCCTCTACTATAATTTACTGAAATAATTAATTAAAATCCATTTTAAAAACCCGGGTCTATCAGGTGGCCTAGTTTCATTTGATGAATAATAGCTCAAAAATGCATTTATTAGGAATTGGGCTTGAGACGTCTTAGTTCATTCAACACTCTTACAAATTAACTTATTGAAATAACAATCATTGTATATATTGGTAACACTCAATGTAAAATCATAATTATATAAGTAGTTAAATAATGTTGAATAAAATACTATACTCTGATTTTTTTTTTAATATTTAATTTAATCAAATAGTAAGATTTACCGACAAATATCTTGTCTTATAGGAATTTTCTTTTAAACCTTCCATGGTCCAATAATACAATTGTGTTTCATTAGATAATTTAATCCTATATTGGTTAATTCTTATAACTTGTTAACCAAATGTACGCCTAAGTTGTATATAACACACTGTACGTATACAATTTTCGATTGTTGCATTATAAAGATCGGACCAGTTAATAATTCATGTTATGTTGAGTATGATTTGTTTGCAGTGTCCACCTTTTCGTTTGAGCTACTATGGAGTCGGAGAACCTTTAGTCTTCGTCGCGGTTGGCCCATTATCCACCATTGCTTTTTATTTGCTTCACAGCATAAAAAGGTCTACGGTCGTCGTCTTTTTTTTTGTTTTTCCTTTTTTTTTTCTCTTTGATGAGAAACAATTCATGCATGTCCGCTAAACTCGTATATGATGCAATGACAGTGAGCTGCCTATTACTAGTACGATCGTTTGGTCTTCGATTCTTGTTGGTTTTACTACATCCTTAATCCTCTTCTGCAGTCATTTCCATCAGGTGATACCTCTCTCTCTCTCTCTCTCTCTCTCTCTCTCTCTCTCTCTCTCTCTCTCTCTCTCTCTCTCTCGATTTATTAGCTGACATCATATATATTGAATGATGGCTAATTCAGATAAAGGATGATAAGGCCGTTGGGAAAATGTCCCCTTTGGTGAGTATAAATAATAATATAATAACCATATTTAAACCTCGATTATTAAAAGGTTTAGAGATTCGCTAACTCGATAAAATTGAAATAACAGGTCAGGCTCGGCACCGAAACGGGTTCGAGAGTAGTAAAATTTGCTGTTGTGGGACTGTATTCTATTATTTTGGTTTTAGGATTTACTCAAAATCTCCCTCTTGCAAGTGTTGTAAGTACTCTACACTACGTACATTTCTTTTGGTTAACGAAAACGTTACTCGATCTGCTGTTCTACTATTCTGATCGTTCCTTTTTCTCCAGATTCTTTGTGCTATGACACTACCAATGGGAAATTTAGTGGTTAGTTTTGTTGAGAAGAACCATATGGTGAGCTAATTAATATTTTAATTTTTTCAAGGCTAATTTCTACTATAAATAATTGTTTCATTTTATAATTGGATGTTGATTGTGTTTGTAGGATAAAACAAAGATATTCATGGGGAAGTATTTGTGTGTGAGGTTGCACACTGTTTTTGGGGCTGCTTTGGCTGCTGGGCTTGTAGTGGCTAGAAAGTTTGCTGTACAACAACTTCCACAAGCTATTGTTCTTTAATGCATGTGTTCTTCTCATCAAGAAAATATGTTGGGAGTGAGTTGCCTTGTTAAAACTATCATATCTTAAACATTACATGGATATGTATTATGGAAATAAATGTATTTTTTTTTTCAGTTTTATGATTTTAGGAAAGTCGATTTTTTTTTTTAATTATGAAAGTTTCTAAAATGTTATAATAATGTTAAGGGGTTTTTGTGCATAAGTACCCAACTAGGGGTGGAAATCGGACGGATCGGATCGGATTTGGGTGTTTCGGAAAATTTCCGATTTTTTTCGGAAGTCCAAAACGCCTTCCAATTCCAATTCCGATTTTTTCGGAATTCAAAAATTGATTCCGATTCCGATTTTTTCGGAATTTTCGGAAAATCGGAATTTTTCGGAAATCTTCATTTTCGGAATTTTCGGAAATTTTCGGAAATTTTTCGGAAATTTTCGGAATTTTTCGGGAATTTTTCGGAATTTTCCCAAAAAATAAAATAAATAAATAAATAAATTTTTTTGAGTTTTGACTCTTGTATGTTTTAGAAAATTAAAAAATAATAATATGTTCAAATATATATATATATATATATATATATATATATATATATATATATATAAAATAATAAATGGAAAAATATTAGTAATATACTAATATATATTATTAGTAATTAGTACAGACTGCGGATAGATATAGACATATAGTATATATTATATATAGGGGGCTATATCTCTTTCACCAATAAGTCAATCACTTTAATATTTATTATAAATAAAAGAAACATTTATGTATATGCCAATATTACCATTCATGTATATGTCAATATTACCCTCAACCATTTATACTCAATTCTTAATTGTAACCCCAATTTAATCAATTTAGTCCACAAAAATCCAATATTGACCACAAGAATTCAATTTTGACTTTTTTTTTAAATTACTTTAATATGCTCCAATTTCATCCTTAACTTAATTTAATTTCAATTTGACCCCAAATTTCACGAATTATTCAATTTTGACTCAAAACTTATTTTTCAAAAAAAAAAAATTTGCCGTCGGATTCCGGCGGTCAACGCCGGTCTGCGGTGTTGACTTTTCAATTTTTTTTTTCTTTTCTTTCGGATTTTTTCGCCGGTTTCCGGCATTGAATTTTTTTTTTTTTTTTTTTTCTTTCGGATTTTTTCGCCGGTTTCCGGCGGTCTCCGGCGTTGACTTCTTTTAGTGTTTTTTAAAGTTTTTTTTTGTTTAGTTTGTTTTTTTTTTTACGTCCACCGCTAAACGTTGACCGTAATTGTGTTGTCACTGACAGTAAATTAACGTAATTCTACTGCCAATGACAGTTAATTAAAGTAATTGTAGTGCCGTTGACAATACATTTATGTAATTGTGCTGTTGTTGACAGTAAATTAATGTAATATTATTTTTTTTTTTTGTTTTTTTTTTTTGATTTGTTGACAAGTCAATGTAAGTATATTACTGTCGTTGACAGATAAATAACTGTAAACACAATAATACTGTCAACAACATCAATATTATTATTTTTTTGGGTTTTTTGTTTTGTTTGAGTTATTCACGGAGTAACGTAATAATATTATTGTCTATTATTGTAATATTACTGTAAACACAATAATATTACTGTGGTTGACGGTAATATTACTGTTGTTGTAGTAATATTGTTGTCAACCACATCAATATTATTATTTTGTTTGGATGTTTTGTTTGTTTGAGTTATTCACGGAGTAACGTAATAATATTATTGTCTATTATTGTAATATTATTGTGGTTGACGGTAATATTCCTGTTGTTATAGTAATATTACTATCACTCACAGTAATATTTATTCTTTTGGTTTTTTATTATGTTTACATTTGTTGAACGGTCAACATAGTAATAATACTCTATTACACAATAATAATGAGTTTTGTTGTGTTAATATTATTGTGCTAGGGATTAATATAGCAATATTACTGTGTTAAACTGTAGTTTATTTTAATTTTACTGTAGTTTATTTTAATTTTACTGTGCTTAACAATAATATAGTTAATATTACTGTCAATCACAACAATATTGATGTTTAAACGGAAAAAAAAAGGTTACAGAAAGACAGAAAAGAAAAAAAAATCGAAAAAAAATGAACGCCGGAAACCGGCGAAAAAATCCGGAAGGAAAAAAAAATATAAATTTTGAAAAGTTTTGGGTCAAAATTGAATAATTTGTGAAATTTGGGGTCAAATTAAGGTTAAATAATGTTAAGGATGAAAGTGGAGTATATTAAAAGTATGAGGGGTTATTTTAGTCCTTTACAAAAATCTGGACCATATATGGACTTATTGGTAAATGAATTTTTTGTCTAGATCTCTTTATGAATAAGTACTCATTGATGGACTTATTTGTAAAGGCCCCTAATGTTAAAACTTATGTGATTTTTGAAAATTCCGGTATTTCCTTAACTTTTGGAATTATGATGAATTTCTAGATTCCGAAAGTTTTGGAATTATTGAAATTAATTTTGTACTTCTAAAAACATTTAAAAAAAAACGGAAAGGTTAATTCCGATTCGTTTCATCCGACTTTCACCCCCAAATTTATCGGAAGTAAAAATGCCATTCTGTTTAAATTATTTAGGGAAATTTGGTTAAAACTTCTTCAAAACTATTTTATATAGCTAAAAGTTCGCCCCATAATATTGTGAATTTGTTTAAAGTTTCATAGCGCATCTTAGTTAGACAACTTAGTCCGACTATAGACATTTTAAACTGAAATAGATGGCCTAGTTGTAGAGCTTAGACCGGCTAAAAAAAAGTGTATTAGAAAATGGACGGCTTAGTTGGAGAATTTAAATAAGAAATAGACATAATTACTCAAAAGAAGAACTCAGACCAATGAGAGCAACATTTTCCAGTTACATTGTTGACAGAAATTAAGTCGTCGACGACAGGGGACGGATAGGGAGAGGCGGATGAGCCGAAGAAACACCATTTTTTAGAGTAGATGTCGTTTTGATGATGGTTGAGGTGGAGGAGAATAAAATATTTTCAATTTAAAATGTCTATTTTCAGTCTAAGATCTCCAACTATACTGCCGGAAGGAGTATGACTGTCCTGATATAAAAGGAAATTTAACTTCAAGAGTGTACGTTTAGCAAATTGCCATTTATTTAAGGAGTACTTATTACAAATAAGCTCATCATCGGCTACTTATTCATAAGGAGAATCACACCAAAAACTCTTTTTCAAAAAAATCCAAACAAAGTCTGGAGGTATGTAAAGGACTAAAATACCCCCATCACATTTTAATATGCTCCAATTCCACCCATTTAACTCAATTTAACCACAAATTTCACCAATTATTCAATTTTGATCCCTAACCCAATTTTGAATGTCGTCGCCGGTCTCAATCATTGACTTTTTTTTTCTTTATGCTCTTTTTTCCTGCAGCCGCCACCGCTAACCGACGGTCAAAGCCGGCATTCAGCGGCGTTGACTCTTTTTTTAATTTTTTTTTAGAATTTTTTTACTTGAACATTTTTTGGCTGCCTTAAGAAGCAGTAATATTGTAGTTGATAGTAATATTAACTATATTATTGTTTAACATAGTCATATTGTTATATTATTATCTAGCACAATAATATTAACACAGCAAAATCACTATATTACATAATAAATTATTTTGTAATACAATAATATTATTATGTTGACCGGTCAACAAAGGCAAACATAATAAAAAGTCAAAAAAATAAATTATTGTGGTTGAAAGTAATATTAGTAAATATTATTGTCAACTGCAATAATGTTAATATTATTGTCCATGGCAATAATGTTAATATTATTGTTGTTGACTGTGATATTACTGTAACAACGTCTCCAGTAATTAGTTCTCACTCCCCACGTCCTATAGGGATCATGGAATCAATAGCAATAAGTCCGGTTTGAAGGGGCTTGTATACGGAACACCGGGAAGTAATACCTAGAACGGGAGATTCAATCATTCGAGATTCAAAAGTTGGAATTTCACCTCTACGTACCATCAATAGGTTTAGCTAAGGCTATTACAGAACTTCTCTCTTGTATTAACAAACAATCACCCATTAATACAACACTAAGGTAATTTGATTCCAAATTTAGAGCAATACTTATTGTACCTTTGTCAAATTCGACTAATTCACCCGCCATTACTTCATCAAGACCATGAAGACGAGCAATACCATCGCCTACTTAAAGTAGGATACCAGTATTTACAATCTTAACTTCTCTATGATATTGTTCAATACGTACAAGAATAATAGTACTAATTTCATCGACGGTTGCCATGAGTTTTCATTAATTACTTTTTTGAAAAGAAAAAAATAAGGCCCCTTAGAATTGGTAGTAAAGGCTAATCAGTTATTTCTTTCATCGCTTCCAACATGTCAATGTTGAACTAATGGTACGTAAATGTAACTCGTTGTTCAAACAACTATTCGGAGTTTCTAAGGGTGAAGTACTACTAGTATCAGTCAACTTGTATAAACCCAGTCGCACGAAAGTGATTGGTAACAATATGTGACATTTTCAAAGACAACCCCAACCACAACAAAGGGTAAAAAAAAAAGGGCAAAAACAAGTAAATTAGTGGTACACGTGAATCATGCACCTCAGAAAAATAAGTGCCAAACATATTTTAGACTCCACTAGGATAGAACGATTTGATTTGGAGAAAGGATCTAGAAGAAGAATTTGAAATAACTCTAATTTGGAGTCATTTGAAATCCCCATATATAAGTTGCTCCATTTATAACAAAAAATAGGGGTTGGGAGTTGAAATTCCGTGGCAAATTCTTCAATACAAACAAATGCAAGAGATTTGTTATTATGGATTAAAAATCCCTCCTCCATATCCTTCTATCCAAATGGACCTTGAAATTATTTGCAAGAATTGTTTCTTTTCCATTTTTCAGCTAATTCATCAAGAAATTTTGTAGATGTACCATTTTCACTTAGCGAATTTGCAGCTGCATCCTTGAGATCCCTAATTCGACCACGAATCTCCTTTTCTTCTGCTTCACCTTCCATCAAACCCTTAACAACTCTAGCGACTTCATCTCTCACAATCAATCCATTTTCTCCCACACGAGGCCTCAAAGCCACCCTCACATCCTCATGTAGCATCACCGCATTCATCCCTTGTTCCGCGTAAAGCGGCCACGCAATCATCGGCACCCCACTGGAAACACTCTCGAGAACTGAATTCCACCCACAGTGCGTCAGAAAAGCGCAAATGGACTTGTGGGTCAGGATCTGGGCCTGTGGGGCCCACAACGGCACCACCAGGCCCCGATCCTGGGTCCTCTCCAGGAACCCTTGTGGCAGATAAGCCAGAGGGTCACCGGAGCTCTGAATGTCGAAATATGAAGCATTAGGGTTTGCGTTAGGGCATCGAAGAACCCATAAAAACCTTTGGCCACTCTTCTCCAACCCATGTGCTATCTCAACTATTTGATCATGTGATAAATCCCCACCACTCCCAAAAGAAACATACAAAACTGATCCATTGGGTTGTCGATCCAAGAACTTCACACTTATAGCATCGGATTCGTTAATCTCGGGATTACTTGAGCCCATTTTGATCAAAGGCCCGATTGCATAAACATCGGGCTTACCATTTTCCTTGACAAGCAAAGCCCGAACCGGGCCGGGCTCGAGTTCTTGAAAGGTGTTCACCACTATCCCTTCCGCCATTCGGTACCTCTTCGCATGACGAAGCACCCATTGATACGCGTCACTCGTCCGGTCCTGAACCGGCTGGATCAAATCCCGGCCGTGGATCGGAGCGCATCCCGGGATTTGAAGCTTCTCATGCACGTCACGGTACTCGGACAACACCGTTCGGTCCAGCTCCGGCAAGTGGAAGAACAAGGAGAGGGTCATGGCGGTGGAGGGGAAGAAGATGTAAGGAGGGATGTTGAGTTCGACGGCGGATTCGAAGGCGTCGGTGCCGAAGAGATCCACCACCAGGGCGGAGAGGCTCTTGGACGCGTGGAGGGACTTGACGGCGTCGTGGATTGACGGCAGAGAACGGGTGACGGTGACGGCGATGCGTGTCTCTGCTCTGACGTCCGGCGGTAAGTCGTCGAGGTTGACCGGGGGGAGGAGGAGGTAGTCAACGGCGGAGGGGAGGGCGGAGAGGAAGGTAGTTTGGGCGGTGGAGAGAGGGCCGTCGGTGGGGATGATGAAGGTGGTGGAGATGAAGTGGCGGTGGTGGAGTTTTTTGGCGAATTCGACTAAGGGGATGAGGTGGCCAATCCCTGGGGTGGGGAGAATGGCGATGTGGGGGTGGGGGTGGGGGCCGGGTGGGGGTGGGGGGTTTGTTTCCATGGATATATGCAGAAGAATATGAAGTGAAATTATCAATGAAGCCGAAGGTGTGTGTATGTTTTGACTTCTGTCTCTGTATATGTACAGAAAATATTTGATTTACGGGTAAATTACGAAAATCTCCTTGAACTTGAGCTAAATAACAAAATACTTCCCATCTATTAGTAATTATCAAAAATTCCCTAAGGTTTGTTTTTGTCTTACACGAACCCCTTACAGAGTTACTTTTCACGGATTCTTTTTATTTCAGGGAATAGATTTTCCACAATTTCAGATATTTTCTTTTATTTCTCAACTATTTAACAGAAGTTATAATAGAATGTACACGTTTTCTGTAAAAAAAATTGATCAACAGTTAATTAGATGGGAATATTAGTTATTGCGAATATGTGGACTGTTTTTCATTATTTACCTTATGTTTAGGTGTTTTTTTGTAATTCACCCTTGATCTATTGGGGGTGGGGGTTGGTAGAGTTGAAGTAATTAGTAAATCAATAAGAAGCCTCTTTAGTTAATTATTATTTTTTTTTTTTTAATTTAAACAATAAACAAATAAAATATAATGAAATGCAGTGTAAAATTACTTTAAGTAAATATAATGGTATAATTAAATAAACTTTATATAGTTTAATGTTTAAATCATATAATCAAATAAATTTAAATCATATAAATGACAAGAGAATATGTTTCTTTTAAAGAATTATGTTGTTAAAAGAAAATACTTGCAATATCACATTGTCGTCTGCAAATAGCATTCGAGAACATTTAATACCACCAATCCATTGACTTTAATAAGAAACTAGCATTTTTTTTCCCGTGCGATGCATGAAATATTATTTTAAAAGCGAAAAAAAATAATTATATTTTATATAACATTATTTTTTTTTAAATCTTACATATTAAGATTTATAAGCCAAATATATAGTTTAAGATTTAAAAAATAGTACTTCTATTTTCATCTCTTAAGATTTGAGACATATTGAGAAAAATAGGAGATTGATAATTGTTGAAAATTATAGTTAGAAAATTAGTAGAGAATAAATATTAAAAATAAATAATTACAGAAGTATAATTAGATTAGGATTCTTCACGGTTTAATTTCAATTTTGATAATTCTTAAAAATATAAGGGGAAATATGCAATACACCCCTTATTTAGAAAATATTTTGAACTAAACCCAATTGACTTTAAAGACTTTTCCCATAACCCACATTCCAATCTAAATTAGTGAGACCCCCCTTACCAGCCATGATAAGACTAAAGTGCCCTTGTGTGTTAGGGTTTTAATATAATACAATTTTATTTCTCCCTCAATTTCATTCTCTCGGTTCTCGCCTCTCTCTCTTTCATTCTCTCGCTATTTCTCTCTGTTACAGCTTTTTTTTTTTCTTTTTTTTTTTTTTTTTTTCTTCTTCTTCACATCTGTAGACCGCCGCCGCCGGAGTCACCCTTCAAACGCCGCCGCCGAAACCCGTTGCAGGAGGCCCTTCTCCGCCGATGTTGGAGATCGTCTCCCCCCTCGTCGAACACCACCACATCGACGCCTGGTACAATTGGCGGCGGCGCCTCCCCCACCTTGTCGCTGCCTCCGTCGGATTTCTATATGGAGATTTCCCTTCTCTCAACGCGGAATACCAATATATACTATATTAATTGGTAAATTTTATTTTTTATTTTTCTCGAATTAATTGTCGAACTAGCAATAGAATATGTCATGGATCTGGATTTTTAGTTCTATTATTTGTTTGTTATGAACGAATACATTGATTTTCAATTATTCTTGATTATATTAATTTTTGTGTTATTCTACATATCCTGAATGTTTAGATCTGGAAAATCTATTGAATTACGAGATTAGTCGGTTGTGGTGCAATGTATTTTACAGAGTAGTCACGTTTGACAGAGTAGTCATGTTTAACAACTTAGTTATATTTGTTTTTTTTTTTTTTTGTGGTGCTGCATATGTTCAACTGTGTAGTCATATTTAACAGAGAAGATCAAACGGAAGATTAAGTGCAGTCGGTGCAACCGAGTTGGATACCGCAACAAAAAAACATGTTCGATGGCCATTGTTGAAGGATCACATTAGTTATTTTCGTTTTTTCATAGTCCTTTTTTTTCTTTTTGCAATGTATTTTGCTGTTAATATTGCAAGTTTTTTCAAGTGCTGATTACTTGTAGTCACATTACGCAGTTGCTAGTCACATAATAGTCATATTCCCACTATCATGTTCAGTATGTTATACAAACTGTAGTCACATAATAGTCATATTCATGTTTCTACTGTCTGTTAATTATAATGTTTTACAAAGCACAGTCACATTCACATAGTAGTCATATTCTTACTGTTATATTAATAATTATGCTTCTACAATATGTTAATTACACTATTATGCACAGCGTAGTCACATAATAGCCATATTCAACTATAGTCATATTCGGAGTTGTAAATCTGTCGAGAAAAAAAAAATCAAATTTTTGTTTAAAAAAAATTAAAAAAATATATTTTTTTATTAAAAAAATATTAAAAAATAATAAATAATAAAAAAGTGGCTATAAAATCCGAAAATAATACAAAAAAAAATCCTATTTTTTGATTTGGTAGCAAATTTTTTGAAATTTGGAAGTAGATTTTTAGGAATTAGATTATTGTTATGGAAAGAGTGAAAAAAGGAATAATTGAGACTAATTATGTTAATTGACATAAGGGTAGAATTGGAAATACAAACTCTAGGGGGTTATCACAAAGAAAGATTTAAGGGTTGGACATATTACCATTTATTATCTATATGAGGGGTTTATTGCTAATGACCCCTTTTTTTAATAATTATCTAGTATTAACAAAATTCCTATTAATAAGGCAACTAAATCCCACGTTTTTTTTTAATAATTATCTACTATTTACAAAATTCCTATTAATGAGGGCCTAAATCCCGTTAATTAGGATTAATTAGTATAATTTATCTCAATTATTTCTTTTTTCTCTCTTTCCATAATAACAATTTAATTCCTAAAAATCGGCTTCCAAATTCCTAAAAATATGCTACCAAATAAAAAACAAAAGTATTTTCGGACTTTATTTTTTTATTTTTTATTTTTATATTATTTTCGGACTTTATTTAGCCATTTTTTATGTATTTTTATTTTAATATTTTTTAATAAAAATAATTTATTTATTTATTTTTTATTTTTTTTTTAACAAAAAATTGAAAATTTTCTCTCCACAGGTTTGCAACGCCGAATATGACTATAGTTGAATATGACTATATGTGACTATATTAATTGTAGTCATATTTTTTCTTTATATTGTTGTTTTTTATATTTTGAACTTAAAAATTCCGATTATATGGCATAGTCATGTTTACCAAATCATATAAAACAACGAAGATTCCCTATTGTTTACGAAAACAATTCAATCAATATAATATCCACACAAAAAAATCAATTTGAATCTACTTACTAGAAGTCAACTTGAAAACGAGAATATAGATTATATTCAACAATAGTCATATTCGAATATGACTACAGTCATATTCGAAAAAATACATAAATATGGCTATAGTCATATTCGAAGTCAAACTGCACCACTTATCAGCGACAAAGCCAACGAGGTCTTCATACACAAAATCACCCTGACATATCTTCACCCCTTACGAGCCTCCATACTTCAACACAATCATCAAGGTTGACGACATGATGTGCAGCACTACACACAAAAAAATGAGAATGTGACTACTATGTGACTACTTCTGATGAATAAATCTGCACTACTCTGTAAATGCAAATCACATAATATTATGTGAATTCAATTCAACCACAACAAACACATTGAAACCACAACAAACACATCGAAACATATCAGGTAACGCAAAAATACATAAATATGACTATAGTCATATTCGAACATGACTATAGTCCTGTTACTGCTATTGTTCAGACCTGGAAAAAAAATCGAAAAATATAAAAATAATGAAGGAGATTCATGGGGAGTCAACGACAACGGCGATGCTGGCGGCGGTGAAGGAAAGAGAGTGAGAGAGGCGGCGACGGTGGTGGTGGTGATGGACAAATCTGGAAAAAAAATTAAAAAAAAATGAGATAGATGACGAAAAAAAGAGAAAGCGAGCCTTACGTGGAAACGAAGGAGGAGGCGACGGCAACGAGCGATGACGATAATGGTTGTGTATAAATCTATGTGGCGACGATGGCGATGTAAATAGAGAGAAATCGAGAGAAACAACGAACACGAGAAAATAATAAATCACTAATCGAGTGAATCAACAATAGTCATATTCAAACCAGAGTAGTCACGTTGATGCTGCTGTTTCAGATTTTGAGAGAAAAAAAAAAGAAAAAATAAAAAATAACGAAAAGGAGGGAGGGGGAGGCGACGAAAACGACGGTGAATGACATAGAGAGTGGAGACGTGGCTACGGTGGCGGTGGTGAACAAATCTTAAAAAAAAAAAAAAAAAAAAAAAAAAAAAAAACTGAGAAATCGAGAGAAAATGAAAAAGTGAAATCTCCATGTAATGCATACGACGAAGGGCGGCGACGAGGTGGTGGAGGCACCGCCGCCACCACTTGTACAGATGAGGGCCTCTTTCATTAGATTTCGACCGACCGGCGGTTGAAAGGTATTTTTTGCTCCGGCGATGACGAGTGCACGAACAACGGTGGCTATGGTGAGTGGACTACGACGGTGGTGTGAAAAAGATGCAGGAGGGCGCCGACGGTATACAGATCTGCAGAAAAGACGGAAAAAGAAAAAAAGAAAAAAAAAAAAAAGACGATAGATTGAGAACGAGAGAGAGAGAGAGAGAGAGAGAGAGAGAGAGAGAGAGAGAGAGAGAAAGAGAGAGGGAAGAATGAAAGACTGAAATAAATTAAATCACGTTAAAAACCTAATCACATAAGGGCACTTTAGTCTTATCATATCTGGTTAGGGGGGTCTCACTAATTAAGAATGAAACTTGGGTGTAGGCAAAAGTCTCTAATAGTCAATTGGGTTTAGTTCAAAATATTTTGCAATTGAGGGGGGTATTGCATATTTCCCCTTAAAAAAAACGTGAGTAGTATAAGGGTAAGATTGTAAATAAATATTTTAGGGGGTTTTCACAAAGGAAGAATTATGGCATGGACATATCACTATTTTTTATCTATAGAAGGGGTGTATTGCTAATGACCCCTTTTAGTATATTGTCTTGTCCGATCCGTATGAGCTGGTAGTTAATACTTAATAGAGCATAAGAGGAAACCAATCCTAAATATTATAATTGAATTATTCAATATTCATTTCATATTTGAAATAATATTTTAATATTAATTAAAATATATTTACTCCAACCATGGTGATCAAATTAATTATCAATTGAGAGTTTATGAATTAATTTTATTTGTCTTTGTCACATGTCAATTTTTCATTGGATGTTTAGATATTTATATTTTTGATAACTCAATTTTCAGCAAGTATATTTATATTCCAAGAATTGAATTATTAAGATAGAACCCTAATTATTTGATAATCACACTAAAGTTAAAAATTTCTATTTTTCAGTGTGTAAATAATGGTTAAAGGTTTGATTAGCCATTGGAGTTGCTCTAAGAATATATTCTTCACGTGATTATAATTTACAGAAATAGTCAACTACGAAAGGCTTTCTTCATTAAATACCATGCACCTTTGATTTCAACTTCAGAACCAGTGGAAAAAAAATGGAGTGGATTTTAACAATGTTTTCAGCGATTGTATTTGTTTATCTCCTTCAGAAACTGCTCGGCCTTGCGAAAAAGAAGAAGAAGAATCCACCGGGCCCAGTCGAGCTTTCGATTATGGGCCACCTCCACCTCCTGGGGAAGAATCCCCACCAGGATCTACACCGCCTGGCCCAAAAACACGGCCCAATTATGGGTTTCCGGTTCGATTTTGTTGGGAAAATTAGTTAAAAATTGAGTTATGAACATTTTTTTATCAATATTATTGTACGTATGGTCTAATTGATTATACAAATCAATTTTGGATTAGAATAATATAAAACTAATTTTGTGGTGAATGAAAAATTACTAGTCCAAAATATAAGGAAAATGGGATTTTGAGCTATCCCACATTGGAAAAGTAGAGAAGCTGTATATATATATCTAAATGTTGGGACAAAGGGTCACGCCCTTTGGGCATTCAACTTTGTATGGATAAAGGCCGGTATGTTATGTGTTTCGATACATGCGCGCGCCACCGCCGTCGGCCTGCTCGCTCGTTCGTTAGGATCGGATTTGATTTGGCCTTGAGCCCAAATCACTACATTACTTTTTTGGGCCAAAAACATTAGGTCATGGGCCGTCAACCCATTGGACTCTCGAATGGTCTGACTGGTTTGAATTGGTGCGGCCAAGCCAATGCAAACCAATCGGCTCAATCCGAAATGGTGCAACCATTCCCAATCGGCTCAACGCGAGAAATGGTGCAACCATTCGGCCAAAAATGTACATTTTTACTCCAAATGACACTACTTTTTAAACCTTATAAATAGACCCCGTATTTCTCATAATTCCTCACTTCAATCCAAAAACAACCTACTGCATATTTAGCCTACCCTTCACAGATTCTCTCGAAAATTCTACACAAAGTACAGTTCGTCGTACTTGGGATTTGGAGTGCTCCTATTCCAAGCCTTGCCGTTGTATCTTGGGAGACGATTTCCGTTCAAGCCGTTAGCACCGTTGCGGGGAAATTTCGTCTTCGCCTCGGCAAATATTCATTACTAGCAGATTTATTCCAACAATCTTAAGACGAAATCACAATCTGCAAAATGGCCGAAGGAGACAACAACGACAACAACACCTGCCGCAAAACCAGAATGTTGATCCACCAACCCAAGGAGTGCAGCCATCGAATGTTCATGTTTCTCCTCCAAATGGTGTTGTTCCACCTCCGGTTTTACCACCAACGTTTCGTCCAGCCCCATACCCTCATGTCGCCACTCATATAGAAAAACCAGAGAAGTTCAAAGGTATCGATTTCAAACGTTGGCAACAAAAATCGCTCTTTTACCTCACCACTATCAACTTGGTTATTTTCGTTACGGAAGCACCTCCCAAGAGTTGTGTGGGATGCTTGGAACTGTGGGAGTCCTTAGAAAAGAAGTACAAAACCGAAGATGCCGGGTTGAAGAAATTCATCGTCGGGAAGTTTTTGGACTTCAAAATGGTGGATACCAAGACTCTTATGAGCCAAGTCCAAGAGTTGCAACTCATCATGCATGATATTCATGCCGAAGGAATGAGGTTGAGTGAATCCTTTCAAGTTGCTGCAATGATTGAGAAACTACCACCGCTTTGGAAGGATTTCAAGAATTATCTCAAGCACAAACGCAAGGAAATGGGGCTTGAAGATCTTATTGTGAGGTTAAGGATTGAAGAAGATAATCGAAAGTCCGAGTCCAAAACCGTCAAGCAGCAAATGGAGGCTAAAGCACACCTTATGGAACCAAACATGCAGGTTAGCAAGAAAAGGAAGGCTCAAGGAAGTGTTAGTGGCGGTGGAAATGGAAGCAACAACGGCAAAGGAATGGAAGCCATAGAAATTCAAGTTCAATGGAACGTGTCACAATTGCGGCAAGCGAAATCACATGGCAAAGGATTGTCGTCAACCCAAGAAGCAAGCTAACATGGTCGAAGACAAAAGTGTTCCTATCGACATGTCCAATCTCAACTTGTGTGCCGTAGTCTTTGAAGCTAACTTGGTGGACAATCCCAAGGAATGGTGGCTCGATACGGGTGCAACTCGCCACATATGCTCCAACAAGGAGTCGTTCTCCTCCTACACTCCAATCAACGGTAAAAGAGTGCTCATGGGAAACTCTGCAACCTCGGGCATTGTAGGCATAGGAAAGGTTATTTTGAAGCTCACCTCCGGGAAGGAGCTCACTTTGGTTAATGTACTGCACGTTCCGGACATTCGTAAAAATTTAATTTCCGGAACGCTGCTCACTAAGGCTGGTTTTAAGTTAGTTCTTGAGGCTGAGAAATTAATTATCACCAAGAATAGTTGTTTTATAGGGAAAGGCTATGTTGATAACGGCCTTGTTAAGATGAATGTAATGACGCTTGTTCACAAGCTTGATGATAATAAAATTACTAATTCTATGTACTTGATAGAGTGTTCTAAATTATGGCATGTTAGATTAGGACATCTGAATTTTAAAACACTTCAAAAATTAGTAGACTTAGAGCTACTACCTCATCTTAAATTCGATTCTCAAAAGAAATGTGAAACTTGTGTAGAAGCAAAAAGGACCAAATTGTCATTTAATTACGTTGAAAGAATAACGGAACCTCTAGATTTAATTCACAGTGATATTTGTGATTTAAAATTCGTGCAAACTAGAGGAGGAAAGAAATATTTTATTACATTTATTGACGATTGCACTAAATATTGTTATGTGTTTTTGCTAAGGAGCAAAGACGAGGCCTTGGAAACTTTTAAAAGCTATAAAGTTGAAGTGGAAAATCAACTTGGGAGAAAAATCAAAATGATTCGAAGTGATAGAGGTGGAGAATATGGTGCTCCATTTGATGAATTTTGTTCTCAAACCGGCATTATTCATCAAACTACGGCACCTTACTCACCCCAATCAAATGGTGTTGCTGAACGCAAAAATCGGACTCTTAAAGAAATGATGAATGCAATGTTACTAAATTCGGGTTTACCCCAGAATTTGTGGGGGGAAGCACTCCTCTCAGCCAATCATATTCTTAATAAGATTCCGCACCGAGAAAAGAAAGAAACGTCTTATGAATTATGGAAAGTTCACAAGCCGTCCTATAAATATTTAAAAGTATGGGGGTGTTTGGCTAAGGTAGAAGTACCTAAACCAAAACAAATAAAAATTGGGCCTAAAACTGTTGAATGCATCTTTATTGGTTACGCAAACAACAGTAGTGCATCTCGATGTTTAATACACAAGTCTGATGTTCTTGGTATGAATGAAGGCACAATCATTGAATCAAGAAATGTTGCATTTTTTTAGGATAGATTTCCCTATAAAGAAAAATCAGCAACTAGTTCTAACAAAAGAACATATGAAACTGCTAATGGTGGTCTTCAAAGTGATGAAGAACCTAGACGAAGTACTAGGGCAAAAATTGCTAAGTCCTTTGGACCGGAATTCCTAACATATACTATGGAAAATGATCCAAGGACCATAAAGGAAGCTTTCTCCACTTCTGAAGCGCCGCTTTGGAAAGAAGCAATCAATAGTGAAATTGATTCGATTATGCAAAATCATACGTGGGTATTGGTTGATCTACCTCCGGGAAATAAACCGTTGGGCTGTAAATGGATTCTCAAAAGAAAGTACAAAGCCGATGGCTCGATTGATAAATACAAGGCAAGATTAGTAGTCAAAGGATTTAGACAAAAGAAAGGTCTAGATTTCTTTGATACTTATTCGCCCGTAACGAGCATCACATCAATTAGAGTACTTCTAGCAGTTGCTGCTTTGCACAATCTAGAAATTCACCAAATGGACGTCAAGACAGCCTTTTTAAATGGTGAATTAGAAGAAGAAATATACATGGAACAACCCGAAGGGTTTGTTGCTCATGGACAAGAGTCCAAAGTATGTAAACTTGTGAATTCACTTTATGGACTAAAACAAGCTCCCAAGCAATGGCATGAAAAAATTGATAGAGCAATACTAGCAAACGATTTTAAAATAAATGAGTGTGATAGATGTGTATACATTAAAAACACACCAAATAAATTTTTGCTTATATGTCTCTATGTGGATGACATGTTAATTATGGGCAGTAATCATGAGATAATCGTGAAAACTAAGAAAATGTTATTGACACATTTTGACATGAAAGATATGGGTCTAGCCGATGTAATTTTGGGAGTAAAAATTATCAAAGATGACAATGGACTAGTTCTTACTCAATCTCATTATATTGAGAAAGTACTACGAAAGTTTAAAATGTTTGATAGTCCACCTGCTACGACCCCAATCAATTTGAAAATTCACTTAGCCAAAAATCGTGGAGAACCAATGGATCAAGTGGAATATTCTCAAATCATAGGCAGTCTAATGTACGTCATGAACTGCACTCGTCCGAACATTGCTCATTCGGTTAGTAAATTAAGTAGATTTACAAGCAATCCTGGAAATGACCATTGTAATGCACTAACTAGAGTACTTAGATACTTGAAATATACTGTAGATTTTGGTTTGCATTATACGAGATATCCATCTGTACTAGAAGGATACAGTGATGCTAATTCGATATCCGATACTAAAGATTCAAAATCCACTAGTGGTTACGTTTTCACTATAGGTGGAGCTGTTGTGTCATGGAAATCTACAAAGCAAACATGTATAGCTCGATCCACAATGGAATCGGAGTTCATAGCTTTAGATAAAGTTGGAGAAGAAGCGGAATGGCTTCGTAATTTCCTAGAAGATATTCCGTGTTGGAATAAACTAGTGCCGTCAATATTGATACATTGCGATAGTCAATCAGCAATTGGAAGGGCACAAGGCAACATGTATAATGGTAAGTCTAGACACATTCGTCGCTGACATAATACCATAAGGCAATTGATCTCAAATGGAGTAATTTCTATAGACTATGTAAAGTCTACAGACAATTTAGTGGATCCATTGACAAAAGGTTTACCAAGAGATCAACTACAATGCCTATCTAGGGGAATGGGATTAAAACCCATCAATTAAGGACAATCTTAGTGGTAACCCAACCATGCTGACTGGAGATCCCAAGAACTGGTTCAAAAGGGACAACTAATGATGGAGCTCTAACCAACAATTGGCAAGATGATCCTATCCAAGTCCCAACCGGACCAGTAACGAGGAGCCGAGCTAAGCAATTCAAGAAGAAGCTTGCTGCATTGATCCAAAATGTCTTAACTAAGAAAGCTTCATTCAATGGTGATAAACAAGGGTGGATTATGCATATTCAAGTGGCGGAGTCACCGGACAAGTGTGCGAACCATCCGGGCTAAAGATCAGTCCAAGTTGAGCAAATAAGAGCAAGCAGGATGAAGACCAAAGCCCACCCTACCTTAAATACGTGGGTTCATCTCTAATCAGCTCATATTAGTGTGTTTATGGGCCTATTCTATTAAGGCCCTCTTTAATTTCGTGGCTCACTTGTTTAGAGCCTTTATTAAGTAGATTTAGGGTTTTATTTTCATTTCTTGAAGACTATGTTTTGGGGGCTATATATATGCCTTCTTATTCATTGTGAAACACAGCTTTTGATCATTAATTAAATTGTGAGATTATTCTCTCTAGTTCTTTAAGAACTCTTCGAACATATCGGAGGATTCCGTACGTTCACCCGACTTATCAATCAATCTTCCACAATTGATTGTGGCGTCATCACATACCAAGGTTCTTGTCTCTTTATAGACAACGGGTCGCGGTTCCACCCCCTTTTGATTCCTTCTTTTGGACGGTCTTGGAGTTGATAACCGAAGTATTGTTATCGGGTCTCGTCACATGGTTGGCGTGGTTCATATCATTTGGTAATCAGAGCCATCTTCCAAGAAGGTTTCGTCTATCCTTTGAGTCTTTTGCTGTTTCTGTTTCGTTTCTTTCCGTATTCCATATCTTTCTTCCTTCTAGCTAGTGTCATCTCTTCTTCTTTTGTTTTGTTTCCGTCATCACATCTGTTCTTGAGTCATTAAATTCGTCCAGTATCTTGTTCGTCTTGAGTCTATTGTCCAAAAAAAAAAAAAAAAAAAAAAAAAGAAAAAAAATCTGAAAAAAAAAAAATCCGAAAAAAAAAAGGAAAAGAAGCAAAATTCGAAATTATTTGAAAGGAATAAATTCCTTGTTGGTATTATAAGTAGTTGGAAAGGATCCGAATACTGCATCTTAAGTTAGGAAAGGTATATTTTGTTTCCTATCCTCGGGATCCTTGAATATCTTCTCTATAACTCCATATCTACTTCCTTCCTACACTCTTTTGTTTCCTATAATATTAATTTCGAAATTCAAACAAAATAAATTACTCGTGACTATCCAAAGGTCATTAAATTCTGCTCATATTCTATTTCGATTCAAGTTCATCGTTCATCTTCTCTATCAATTCCTGATAATTCGTGGTGAACTGTTGCTGAAAATTCTGATATTTGTTTGGTGAGTTTGATTGGGACTATTGAGAATTTGAGAGGAAAAAGGCAAGAGTGGTGAGTTCATAAGAGGGTAAAAGCCAAAATTGATTGTGTGCAAACACGAGTGATCTTGAGCGATATCCATTTATTGAGTGAAACACGTAAGGGAGTGTGTGAGGTCCATATTTTCTTTCTAACATTGTTTTGCAGGAATCATGTCTAACAATCAAACAAATTTGGAAGACACACATAGGGACGTTGATCCAAAGTTTATGATGGAGGCGTTGATGAGTGAGATGAAGAGATTCGTTAGGGAAGAGATGGAGCAGATTCATGAGCGGATGGATCAAATGGAAAACTCACGGCAAGAGTTTCCTCAAACCATTCCTAACGTGCAAAGGAGAGGACAAGCTCCACCTAGAGAGGCTAGGGCAGAAGATGATGAGTATTACAGTAATGATTTCGACGACCAAGATTCTGTTGCTGTAAATCGAAGGTTTGGAGCGAGGGTTCGTGATGCTCGAAACCGCGAGGATAACAATTTGGGAAACATAAAGGTGAATATACAATCGTTTCACGGCAGAAACGATCTTGAAGCTTACATTGAGTGGGAGCGAAAGATGGAGCTGTTGTTTGATTGTCACAACTACTCGGAACACAAGAAAGTGAAGTTGGCAGCGATTGAATTCTCCGATTATGCTATCATTTGGTGGGATCAATTGGTGCTGAATAGGAGGAGAAATAGGGAGAATCCAGTGGCAACTTGGGACGAGATGAAATCCCTAATGAGAAAGCGGTTCGTGCCTAGCTACTACTTCCGAGAGTTGTATCAAAAGCTATAGAATTTGAAGCAAGAAAATCGGAGTGTTGAAGAGTACTTTAAGGAGATGGAAATTTCAATGATCCGAGTAAATATATAGGAGGATCGGGAGGCTACTATGGCAAGGTTCTTGGCAGGGCTGAATAGAGAGATTGCTAACGTAGTGGAGTTGCAACACTATGTTGAGATGGAGGACATGGTACACATGGCCATCAAGATTGAGAATTAGCTCAAGCGGCGGGGTAACAATCCACGATCAGCCCCTAGTTCGAGTTCATCTTGGAGGCATAATGTTGTTAGCAAAGATGAGAAGCCAGCTATGACTAAACCCAAATTCGAGCCAAAGCAAAACACTACCAACCATGCAGTCCAAGGTAAAATCGATTCTAATACAATTCGGAATCGTGATATAGAGTGTTTTAAATGCCATGGCAGGGGTCACAAAGCAAACCAATGTCCAAACAAGAGAGTTATGCTGTTGCGTGATGATGGTGGGTTTGAGACCGAAGAAGAGGAGGATTCCACACCACCACAAGAGGATGATGGAGAAGAAAAATATGTAGCACATGGTGAACTATTGGTTGCAAGAAGAGCTCTAAACGTGCAAGCAAAGGGAGATGAAGAAGCACAGCGAGAAAACATCTTCTACACTAGATGTCATGTTCGAGACAAGGTGTGCAGTATGATCATTGATGGAGGGAGTTGCACTAATGTTGCTAGCACTACGATGGTGGAGAAGTTAGGGCTGCCTACAACCAAACATCCACAACCATATAAGCTGCAATGGCTTAATGATAGTGGAGAACTGAGGGTGAACAAGCAAGTGTTAGTAACATTTCGCATTGGAAAGTATGAAGATGAGGTACTGTGTGATGTTGTTCCGATGCAAGCTGGACACTTGTTACTTGGTCGACCGTGGCAATCTGATCGACGGGCCAAGCATGATGGTTTGACCAACAAGTACTCATTTGCGTTCAACCAAAGAACAATCACTCTAGTTCCTTTAACGCCGCAGCAGGTCCATGAGGATCAAGTGAGGTTACAAAAAGAGAGTGATCAAAAGAAAATGAGTGAGAGTACAAAAGAAAGTGAGAGTGAGGCTGAGAAAAACAAGAGAGAAAATAAAAAAGTGAGTTCGGCCAATGAGAGAAAAGAAGAGGGAAAAACAAGTTTATATGCGAGGGCGAGTGATGTGAAGAGAGCTATGCGTTCGAATCAGCCGATGATTGTACTTATGTACAAGGAGGCCTTTTTGAACACTAACAACGTTAACTCTTCTTTGCCTAGTTCTGTTGTTTCTCTTTTGCAGGACTTTGATGATGTATTCCCAGAGGAGCTACCACCGGGGTTGCCACCAATTCGAGGCATTGAACATCAAATTGACTTTGTGCCAGGAGCTTCTATTCCAAACCGACCAGCCTACCTAAGCAATCCCGAGGAGACTAAGGAGATACAAAGGCAGGTCACGGAATTGATGGAAAGAGGGCACGTGAGGGAGAGCATGAGTCCGTGTGCTGTTCCGGTACTATTGGTGCCTAAGGCAGATGAAAAGTGGAGAATGTGTGTCGATTGCCGAGCAATCAACAATATAACGGTAAAGTATCGTCATCCTATTCCACGCTTAGATGATATGTTAGAGGAATTGCATGGTGCTTGTGTGTTTTCGAAAATTGATTTGAAAAGTGGGTATCATCAAATAAGAATGAGAGAGGGTGATGAATGGAAAACTGCTTTCAAAACAAAGTATGGTTTATATGAGTGGTTAGTTATGCCGTTTGGGTTAACTAATGCCCCTAGTACTTTCATGCGATTAATGAACCATGTTTTGCGATCATTCATTGGTAAATTTGTTGTAGTTTACTTTGATGACATTCTTATCTATAGCAAAAATCTGGATGATCATGTTGTGCATTTGAAATCCGTTTTACATGCGCTTAGGGAAGAGAAGTTGTATGCTAATTTGCAGAAATGTACATTTTGCACGGATAAGCTTGTCTTTCTTGGTTTTGTTGTGAGTGCACAAGGTATTCAGGTTGATGAAGAAAATATTCGAGCTATCCAAGAATGGCCAAGTCCGACTAGTGTAGCGGATGTTCGAAGTTTTCATGGCCTTGCTGGTTTCTATAGGAGGTTCGTGAAGGATTTTAGCACTATTGCAGCACCAATGACCGAGGTGATAAGGAAGAACGTGGTGTTCAAGTGGGGGGATGAGCAAGAGAAAGCATTTCAATTAATTAAGGAGAAGTTAACCAAAGCTCCTTTGCTTGCTCCGCCAAATTTCGCGAAAACATTCAAGATCGAGTGCGATGCTTCCGGAGTAGGCATAGGCGCTGTTTTGATGCAAGAGGGACGACCGATTGCATATTTTAGTGAGAAGTTGAGTGGGGCAGCCTTAAACTACCCGACTTATGATAAGGAGTTGTATGCCTTGGTTCGAGCTTTAGAGACATGGCAGCATTATCTTTGGCCTAAGGAGTTTGTGATTCACACGGATCATGAATCGTTGAAGCACTTGAAGGGACAACACAAGCTGAACAAGAGGCATGCCCGATGGATGGAATTCATTGAGACATTTCCTTATGTCATCAAATACAAGCAAGGTAAAGAGAACATTGTGGCTGATGCATTGTCTCGAAGGTACACCTTAATCTCTACTCTTAATGTTAAATTACTTGGTTTTGAACAAATTAAGGAGTTGTACATTCAAGATGCAGATTTTGGTACTGTATATCAAGCATGTGAAAAGGGTGCATATGATAAGTTCTATAGGCATGAGGGATTCTTGTTTAGGGAAGATAAACTCTGCATTCCTATGTGTTCTATACGTGAATTACTTGTGCTTGAATCGCATGGGGGAGGTCTTATGGGTCATTTTGGGTTCGAAAAGACATTACACATGCTGAAAGAACACTTTTATTGGCCACACATGAAGAGAGATGTTGAGAGAATTTGTGGTAGGTGTGTTACATGTCGTCAAGCTAAGTCTCGAGTACAGCCCCATGGTTTATACACACCATTGCCTATTCCCAATGAACCGTGGGTTGATATTTCTATGGATTTTGTGTTAGGTTTGCCTAGGTCAAAACATGGTAGGGATTCGATCTTTGTTGTCGTTGATAGATTTTCTAAAATGGCACATTTTATACCATGCCACAAAACTGATGATGCGTCGCATGTTGCTGATTTGTTCTTTAAAGAAGTTGTTAGATTGCATGGCATGCCTAGGACAATTGTTTCTGATCGTGATTCTAAGTTCTTGAGTTACTTTTGGAAGACCTTGTGGTGTAAGCTAGGAACAAAATTATTATTTTCTACTACTTGTCACCCACAAACCGATGGTCAAACTGAAGTAGTAAATAGGACTTTGTCTGCCTTGTTGAGGGCTATTATCATGAAAAACATTAAAACATGGGAAGAGTGTTTACCACATGTTGAATTTGCATATAATCGAGCTGTTCATTCTGCTACTAAGTTTTCACCGTTTGAAATTGTTTATGGTTTTAATCCTTTAACTCCAATGGATTTAACTCCACTACCTTTATCTGAGCGTGTTAACTTGGATGGAAAGAAAAAGGCTGAACTTGTGAAGCAGATTCATGAAAAAGCAAGGCTCAATATGGAGAGGAGAACAGAACAATATGCAAAGCAAGCGAACAAGGGACGTCGCAAGTTGATTTTTGAACCTGGAGATTGGGTTTGGCTGCACATGAGAAAAGAACGATTTCCAGTACAAAGGCGTTCTAAGTTGCTGCCGAGAGGAGATGGTCCTTTTCAAGTTCTTGAGCGAGTGAATGACAATGCGTATAAGCTGGACTTGCCATGTGACTATAATGTTAGTACCACCTTCAATGTTGCTGATTTGAGTTATTTTGATGTAGGTGATGATTTGAGGACAAATCCTTTTCAAGAGGAGGGGAATGATGGAGCTCTAACCAACAATTGGCAAGATGATCCTATCCAAGTCCCAACCGGACCAGTAACGAGGAGCCGAGCTAAGCAATTCAAGGAGAAGCTTGCTGCATTGATCCAAAATGTCTTAACTAAGAAAGCTTCATTCAATGGTGATAAACAAGGGTGGATTATGCATATTCAAGTGGCGGAGTCACCGGACAAGTGTGCGAACCATCCGGGCTAAAGATCAGTCCAAGTTGAGCAAATAAGAGCAAGCAGGATGAAGACCAAAGCCCACCCTACCTTAAATACGTGGGTTCATCTCTAATCAGCTCATATTAGTGTGTTTATGGGCCTATTCTATTAAGGCCCTCTTTAATTTCGTGGCTCACTTGTTTAGAGCCTTTATTAAGTAGATTTAGGGTTTTATTTTCATTTCTTGAAGACTATGTTTTGGGGGCTATATATATGCCTTCTTATTCATTGTGAAACACAGCTTTTGATAATTAATTAAATTGTGAGATTATTCTCTCTAGTTCTTTAAGAACTCTTCGAACATATCGGAGGATTCCGTACGTTCACCCGACTTATCAATCAATCTTCCACAATTGATTGTGGCGTCTTCACATACCAAGGTTCTTGTCTCTTTATAGACAACGGGTCGCGGTTCCACCCCCTTTTGATTCGTTCTTTTGGACGGTCTTGGAGTTGATAACCGAAGTATTGTTATCGGGTCTCGTCACATGGTTGGCGTGGTTCATATCAACTAAGCTAAGAAAATTCAGTCGAGCACTAAGGAACTCATTCTTAACTCATTCCCGCGAAAGATAATAGTGCTACCTGCATAAAGGGTAAAGGATAAGAAAACGCTTTTAATGATTCTAAAACCTTATAATAAAGGTGAGGCATTGGCAGGATACATTTAATAGGAGATCACATATGTAAGTGTATGAAGTGAGGGCCGCTTCAAAAACTTGACAAACAATTATGAATCCAAGATGTGTGTCAATGGCCAAAACGGACACAATCATGAGAGCTAAGGAAATGTGAGAATAGTATTGTGTGGGTTGCATTGTCTTGGTTTACACGAAAATCTGACAGTTCAAGACATCGCGTTCACTACTCAGCCTAGTAAATCCGATGTGTTGGGATCGGGCACGTGTACGCAGCGGGATACAAAATTTTGTATTTTATTTATATAAAGTAATTTATATAAACAAACACGTGCACAATGATTACAATTAATTGCGTACATTTTCTCTTCCAATCACCGACAAACATGCTCGCATATATAATTAATTTAAATGACATAAATTAAATCATCATAACATGCTCGCAAAATTAAATCAAATAATTAACATGCTCAACGAACGATTCACATTAACACATAATCGAACATATAGATTCATGTGATTCAATAATCAATTAACATACATTAATCTCAATTAATATAAATTAATTAATACATGTATATTAATTAGGGAAAACGATATGTTACCCTTGAAGTGTGAATCGAATGAAGACTCGAGAAGATGGCTAGGTGCTCTTCCCACTCATACTGATCCAACCTGTTTGCTGATCTGAAATTACAGCTCTGCTCCGACTTTAATATCTCCATGGTTATCTACTGGATGGACAATTTCTTCTAGAACATTGTAGATTTATGAGTCTTGCAACTTCTATCAACATTTCACGTCCATCTGATAACCGGTTGATTTATAGCGAATTTTCTCGCCGGACTGCATAGAAAATCCGAGAGCAGTTTTCCAAAATTGCCTTCTCGCGTCACCGGCTTGTGGCGGCCCGTGGGGACGACCCTGGTGGCGGCATAATAATCTTCCTCCTCTTAGGTTTCACCTCGTATATTCAATCCACTATCCACGCAGCACTAGATACGTGATAGACTAAGAAGAACGAAGGGAAAAAGAAGATGCCGATGCGGCGCGGCGCGGCGGCTAGTGGCGGAAGTAGGGTTTCGGCTACAAGGTGGACGGCCGTGAGAAGAGAAGCTAGGGTTTCAAGCTTGTGTTATGTCGTCTTTTGTGTGTCTTTCACAAGACATATAAATCCTATTTATACGCTCACTGTGAAAACCCTAACAGACCTTAAGTTGGGCTAGGCCCAACAGCTTAAGTCACTCTCTTTCTCTGCTCGTTTCTAACAAACGAATGGTCACAATAATATAACAATTATATTTTGACAACGAGAACAAATTCTCGTCGATACGAGTACCACTTTGCAATTTACCAATTTCCCAAATTGGAAACCCTAATTTAGGACCTGCCAAATCGGGAAACTTCCCAATATAGAAAGTTAAAATTTCCGTCGGATTCTTTTCCTCTACTTATTCTCATCTGTAATTAACAATTACGAATGTTGGACTCAATCACATTGACTTCCAATTGCACTAAGATTAACTAATTAATCTTAGCTCATTGCATTAAGGATCTCAAGTACACGAGCAGTGTGACCCTCGATGGTTCAGGTGTAAGCTAGGCGCGGCCCCACAACCCATTGTGGTTTAAACACGTCCCTAGAGTTACAATTAAGTTGAAGCTAGTTTCAACTTAACTACCCAACGAATCAAGATTGGCGTCTAGCAACTACGCATCATGATTCCCTATATACAAATGAAGTGCCTGCAAGAACCTTGTGATATAGTTAATGTACAGTACGATCCCTTCGATACATATATCCCAATTGAACTAGAGGCATTGGTTCGTCGAGACCTCCTTATGAGTTCAATAATTGTGTGGACATTCTTGATTATATAATCCTTTCGTGTTTGACTTAGAGAAACACATTTGTCTAATTACAACACTTTCAGTTGTGGCCACAGACTTCATGGATTATAAATCGCAAGAACACACAGGATATCCATGACTAATCAAGCGATCGAATCTCCTACTACAATATACACGAACACTGGCCCTTGGGGCGGTCCTCGGTGGAACTCAGGGACAGGTCACGATACAGCTGGTCCTCTAGTGAAGTCACGGTGATGTCTGGGTCTTAAGGATTAATGGTGTACAACTATATCATAGAAACTTCTACTCTATTATTGGGAACCACTTAGAGATTTCTAGGATGAGGGAGTTCAGTGAACTCATCAACTTATGAGCACCCACTTATGTATGCCGATGTCACAACACCGTTGACTGATGAGACGCAGTACACATACACTAAGGGCTAGTCTCGAATGGGAAAGGCCGATATCCTCATTAGTGGCGTAACCCGTTGACTAGGAACCACTTTTAACAGTTACTATACTTAACTAAATAATCTCACGATTCTACTAAATCTACTTATAGTAATTAAGTAACTATAAGGACTATATCTATGCCTATATAAGGGAAAAAGATATAGAATGCCAAAGGGGGTATTTATCATTAATACGAAATAGATTATTTACGAGTAGCATGAGAAAACACAACAATTAGTTGGCTCTTCGGTCACCTACTCTAACACGATGTAACTCCACTACGGAAGGTTCAAAGCTATATGCTACCTATCCCGATGCAATACATTCGTGGGAACTCTAGAGAGAATCGACGCCTTCGTTTTCATTCATGTGGGGATTGTTGGGAAAGTTGGTTAAAAATTGAGTCATGAACAATTTTTTATCAATGTTATTGTATGGTCTAATTGATTATATAAATCGATTTTGGATTAGAATAATATAAAACCAATTTTTTGGTGAATGAAAAAGTACAAGTTCAAAATATAAGGAAAGTGAGATTTTGAGCTATCCCATATTGAAAAAGTAGAGAAGTACTGAGCTGTATATATATCTAAATGTTGGGACAAAGTGTCACGCCCTTTGGTAATTCAACTTTGTTTGGGAGAAAGGCCTATATGTTATGTGTTTCGAATCATGCCCACACGCGCGCCGCCGCCGGCCGGCCGGCTCGGCTCGTTCATTCGTTCGTTACGGATCGGATTTGATTTGATTTGATTTGGCCTTGAGCCCAAATCACTACATTATTTTTTTGGGCCAAAAACATTAGGTCATGGGCCGTCATCCAGCCTTGTTTATGGAGGCAATGGAGATGGGCGGGAAATTCAATCTCGCGGATTATTTTCCGTTTATCGGCGCGCTTGATTTGCAAGGGATGAATCGTAGGATAAAGGTGTTGAGCAAGATTTTCGATGGGTTCTTGGAGAAAATTATCGACGATCATTTGCACAAGAAGCACGAGAAGAAGGAGGAGACTAAGGACTTTGTCGATGTTATGATGGGGATTATAGTGTCCGGTGAAGCTTGATTCGAGTTCGCCGCCGTCATGTCAAGGCCGTTCTACTCGTAATTTTAACTTTTTTTTCTTTAATTGTTTTGCCGAATTTCGAAAAGAAAAAGAAAATATATCATGCATTATGTTCTTTTTGTTTTTTTTTCTTCTTTTAGGATTTGCTTATAACCAGAATGGACACGGCATCAACGGCACTGGAATGGGCGCTATCGGAACTCATGAGGCATCCGGTAGTAATGAAGAAACTCCAAAAAGAACTAGAATCAACGATGGGGATGGAACATATGGTGGAGGAATCACATCTCAATAAACTCAACTACTTAGACTCCGTCGTGAAGGAAACCCTATGTCTCCACCCGGTCGCGTCCTTATTGATCCCCCACGAGTCCATGGAAGATTGTGTTATCGATGGATTCCACATACCGAAAATGTAGGCACCAGGATAGGATAAAAATGATTAATCCCGAATTTGGATTTTAGTGATTTTGTGAAGACTTGAAAAAATAATATTTTTGAGTAGAGAAAGTAGAATACAAGTGTTTTGTGGATGGAAAAATTACTTCTCTTTTTGTTTTTTTTTTTTTTTTTGTCTTGCTTACAATCATCTCTAGCACTCCATATTTATAGTGAAGAGTATATTAATCTACTAATAAATTACAAAATGACTCATAGACTAACAACTCTTTTAATTCTAATTCAATACATAGGAAAATCAAAAGACAATTATCTAGATACATCTAGACAAAGATGTTTCAAATTCACATTTATTCTAACATTCAATCCTCCACTTATTCCAACATGAATGCCCACTATTGAATTGCCACTAATTCCAATATTGAATTCACATTTATTCAATTTATTCCAACATTGCCTCCCGTAAATTGAATTTGCTTTTGATTCCCAAACCTTCAACTTCTTTCGAAAAAACGTGACCTCCAAGTGGCTTAGTGAAAATTTCCGCAAGAGAGATAATTAAGCGAATTGTATCAAGTCTTGAAACGGGAGAAAATACCTCATTGAAGTCTTCTCCTTTTTGCTTGTATCCTTTTGCAACAAGCCTCGCCTTGTATTTGTTGATGGAACCATCAAGATTGGTTTTTGTTTTGAACACCCATTTCAAACCAATAGGAGATTTGTGTGAAGGTAAAGGTGTGAGCTCCCAAGTTTCATTTTTTTCAATCGCCTTGATCTCATCTTTCATCGCTTGATTCCACTTTTCTTCTTTAGAGGCTTCTTCAAAAGAGATTGGATCCTCCCCGTCAAAGAATGCAAAGAAAATAGGATTTGTTGCATTCACCTCCTCCGTTTCATCATAGTATTCTCTCAAACTCCTCGTTTTTCTTGGCGGGGGTGATGGTGATTTTGTGGAGACTCATTTTCACCATCATTTGGTTGCCTTGCTTGAGAATTGCCTTCTTCGTCTCCAAGGGTCGGCCAAGTTAATGATTCTTATTTTTTTGAAAAATCATAAGAGGATTTTTCATCAAAACGAACATCCCGACTTATCACATTTTTTTTTGTTTGAGGATTGTAAAGCTTGTAAACTTTTGACCTCTCACTATACCCAATGAAAATGCATTTTTCGGCTTTATCGTCGAGCTTGGTCCTCATAGCATTTGTGATATGTGAATATGAAAGACAACCAAATGTTTTAAAATGACTAACATTTGGCTTCTTACCATACCACACCTCATTTGGAGTAGAATTCTCCAAGCTCTTCGTCGGTGATCGGTTGATCAAATAAACGGCACAAGCGACCGCTTCAACCCACAACTCCGATGGAATATTTTTCTTTTTCAACATACACCGAACCATATCCATGATTGTTCGATTTTTTCGCTCCGCCACGCCATTTTGTTTCGGCGTATACCGGGCCGTCAATTCATGTCTAATCCCATGGATTCGACAAAATTCATCAAATAAAGGAGATAAATATTCTCCACCACGATCACTCCTCAATTTTTTTATTTTGAAACCGGAAAATTTCTCAACTTGGATTTTAAAATCTTTGAAGCATGAAAGAGTTTCGGATTTTTCTTTCACAAAATAAGCCCAAACTTTTCTTGTAAAGTCATCAATAAATAACAAGAAATACTAATTACCGGCAAGAGAGGGAACTTGAAATGGTCCACAAAGGTGACTATGAATGAGCTCCAATGGTGACTTTGATTTCCAATTTGACTTGGAAGGAAATGGCTCTCGGTGTTGCTTCCCCAATTGGCATTCTTCACAAATTTTGACCATGGCTTTAATGTTCGGCAATCCTTGAACAATTGCCTTGTTTGATAACTCCTTCAAACTTTGGAAATTAAGATGCCCAAACCGGTCATGCCACAACTTTGAAACATCGTCCTTCACAGTTAAATGACAAGAGGCTTCAAAATTATCAAGTTTGATCGGAAAAATATTATTTCCGGTCATACCGATATTTGCAATGTGTTGATCCTTCTTTTTCAAAACGCAAGTGAAGTAGTCGAAAAACATGTTGAAACCTTTCCTCATCAAGTGACCAACACTTAGCAAATTACTTGTCAAGTTAGGTACATAGTAAACCTCGGACATTGTTTCGACTTTTCCGGATTTTGTTTTGAAGACAATTTCTCCAACACCTTCTAATGCGTAGGTGTATCCATCTCCAAGCATAACTGTCCCATGGCTAGCTTCGACAAGATTTGAAAATAATTTTTTATTCCCCGTCATGTACTTGCTCGCACCACTATCCAAATATCAAGTATTTTCAAAGCTACCGTTAGATGCAATCAATAAAGTCTCCATATTTTCGACTTTATTTTCATGCAAATAACCAACTTCTTGCCTTTTTCTGGATATTTTTGCCAACAATCATTGATTTTGTGTCCCGGTTTATGACAATAATGACACTCGACGTAAGGCCTTGTACCTTTATATGATCCTCGGCCTCGGCCTCTTCCTCTTTGAAAATTGTTCGGAAAATATTTCTCCTCCTCTTTTGCCTCATCATTTGATTTGGCTTGTCCACGGTAATTGTTGTAAGAGTTTCTTCCTCCTCTTATTTGGCCACGACCTCGGCCACATCCACGGAACGAGCCACGGCCTCCCATGAATGTAACTTGGGATTTTAATGCTTGATCCGGAGAAGAGATTTGAGGATTTCTTTGAAGGATCCTTGCTTCGTGTGCCTCCAATCGTTCTTGTAGACTCTCCAACATCATTGATGAGAAATCTTGTGACTCTTCGATAGCCACAACAACATGATCAAATTTCACCGGCAAGCTTCGCATAACTTTTTCGACAACCCTTTGGGTTTCCATGACTTCGTCATTTGTCGCCATTTGATTTACAAGAGAGGTGATTCTTGTAAAATATTCAACAATTTTTTCGTTTTCTTTCATCTCCAATTTTTTGAATTCAGCCCTCAAAGATTGCAAACGAACCTTTTTTACTTCATTTTTTCCGGCGTAGGTTGTTTGTAGAATTTCCCATGCCTCCATGGAACTACTCGCCTCGGTTAGTCTTTCATAGACGGGAACTTCGATGGCTTGATATATTTGGAAAAAAAATTGGTCTTTTTGCCTTTCGGTTCTCAAAGTTTGCCTTTGTGCATTCGTCAATGGATCCTCATTTTCGGGAGTCTGAACACCGTCTTCGACAACGCTCCAAATGTCTTGAGATTTAAGACAAAGCTTCATAAGATTACTCCAATAATCGAATGTTTCTCCATTGAAGCGAGGTATAAGAGAAGCAAGGTTGGCGGACATTTTTAAGATGACTCTAATACCAATTTGTAGGCACCAGGAGAGGATAAAAATGATTAATCCCGAATTTGGATTTTAGTGATTTTGTGAAGACTTGAAAAAAATAATATTTTTGAGTAGAGAAAGTAGAATACAAGTGTTTTGTGGATGGAAAAATTACTTCTCTTTTTGTTTTTTTTTTTTTTTGTCTTGCTTACAATCATCTCTAGCACTCTATATTTATAGTGAGGAGTACATTAATCTACTAATAAATTACAAATGACTCATAGACTAACAATTCTTTAATTCTAATTTAATACGTAGGAAAATCAAAAGACAATTGTCTAGATACATCTAGACAAAGATGCTTTAAATTCACATTTATTCTAACATTCAATCCTCCACTTATTCCAACATGAATGCCCACTTCTGCCAATATTGAATTCACATTTATTCAATATATTCCAGCAGAAAAAAGCATGTGCCATAGTGAACGTGTGGGCCATCGGTCGAGACCCTAGTGTGTAGGCCAACCCTGAAACCTTCTCGCCCGAGAGGTTTGAGGGCAGCGATATAGACTTGAGGGGTCGCGATTTTCAGCTCATCCCATTTGGTTCGGGGCGGAGAAGCTGCCCAGGCTGCAACTAGGGCTCACTCTCATAAAGTTGGTACTAGCGCAGTTGGTTTACTGCTTCGATTGGAAGCTTCCGAAAGGGATGGCGCCGAGTGATCTTGAAATGTCCGAGCACTTTGGTTCCGTGACTTCTCGAGCTAACCATCTTTTGGCGATTCCGAAGTATCGATTGATTGCGTGAACATACAATTTCTGTGTGAAATTTTCAGTTTTAAACATGAGATCCTAAATCCTCGTGTAAGTATTTTAATAAGGGTAGATTCCACTTTCTCACCCTGTACCGTGGTCGGTATCACTTTATCTCTTTCTACTCTCGATTGCATCAATTTTCCACCATGTAGTTGAAAATTTGTCTCAATGCGGCTCTCGCTACTAGTTGTCAGACATTTGACATTAACACAGTTTGATCTAAGATCTGAAATTACAAAAAGGTCACATCTCCCAGTTTATTATTAAAAAATTAAAAAAAAACAAAAAAAAATAATAAAATAAGAAAAAAATCAAGAAAACGATAAAACATAGTTCACGACGCCAGCAACAATTTATTTTTAATTTTTTTTAATTATTTAAACTGGGAGGGGTGGTTTTTTTTTTCAGACTTATATCAAACGGTGTTAAGGTCAAAGATCTGAAAACTAACGGGGAGGGCCACATTGAGATAATTTTTTGAGTATAGGAGGCAAATGGATGCAATCGAGAATAAAAGTTGATAAAATAATACCAAGTTAAAGTAAAAGGGAGAATGTGCAATTTACGCTTTTAATAAAACAACCATGACTATTACATGCATGTTAGGAGTTAGAATTGTTAAAATGAAAGACCAAAATCCTCGTTTTTATCGATAAAGTATGTCATCATAATCAATCTCATGTTGTTGGAAAAAATCTTTGACCACAAGGCCGACTTTCTATTTTACAATTTCATTATTCTCATTTATATTTCTCACGGAAGCCAATTCATTCTTTTTTTCGCTTTATGTCCTTTACGTCAATCGTGCCTATTGTAATATTTCATTACGTTACGACTTACGAGGTTCATCGATCTAACTATAGGTTTCTTTTAATATATTTTTTATTTGTTGTAAAATGGTCATTTTAACTTAGTTCTTTGGTTTGTGATTGTGGAACAATGTACTGTATAAGAACGTAGATAACAATAATAGAGAGAGAATGAGCTAGAGAACACAAATAAACAACAAAATGTGTATAGAGATAATTGTAGGCATTCATATTGGGGTTGGGGGGGGGGGGGGGCGTGGGGTTCTCATTAATATAGGTGGGAACCACCGCAAGTTACAAAGAGAGTTACAGGTTGAAGTTTAAGTAGGACTTATATCTCCACTAACACTTAAAATAGACATGGGAAGTTAATAAACTATTGGGAAGTTGAAAACCATCAAGTGCCATGTTAGGAAACCCACGTTCCATATTATTTAGGGTTACAAAAACACCCCTGTACTATGGCCTTCGTATCATTTACTCCCCTGTACTACACATAAATACAAAAACCCCCTTCACATTGCATTTTTTCCAAAATAAGACGAAAATACCCCTACTCAAGCATATATATATATATATATATATATATATATATATATATATATATATATATATATATATATTATATATATTTTGAGCCATTTTCCACTATATATTTTACCATTTTCGGTCAAATTTACGTTGAAAATTTTGGTATTTATACCTTTTTCCCCAAAACATCTAATTGCTTACATTTTTTTATTTTCTAAATACAACCTTTTATTTTTGCCATTTTGAGTTTCTTCATTTTTTTTCTTAAATGTCTTCCGGTAGTTCAAACATCCTAAGATTACAAACATCTTTTCAATCCTATTATTGTTGATAATTTGAACTACCGGAAGACATTTAAGAAAAAAATGAATAAATTCAAAATGACAAAAATAAAAGGTTTTTATTCATAAAATTTAAAAAAAAAATCTAAGTAATTAAATGTCTTGAAGGAAAAAAATAAAAATAAATAAAAAATTTCCAAGTAAAATTGACCAAAAATGTTAAAAAAATATAGTGGAAAATGGCTCAAACAAACCCTTATATTTATAGGTTTAGCAGGGATATTTTCGTCATATTTTGGAAAAAATATATTAGCAGGGGGTTTTTGTATTTATTTGTAGTACAGGGGGGTAAATGATACAAAGTCCATAGTACACGGGTGTTTTTGTATTTAACCCTGTTATTTACAATAATTTTGCTATTTTTTTAAGGGTAAATTTCACTTTACCCCCTTTGTACTTTGGCTAGATATCATTTTACCCCCTCTTACTCTCAATTGCATCGGTTTGCCCCCTTGTACTTTGGTTCGAAATCACTTTACCCCCTTCTACTCTCATTTCATCGATTTGCCCCCTTGTACTTTGGCTCGATATCACTCCCCATTCTATTCTCAATTGCATCGAGTTGCCTCCCTTACTTGAAAAATTGTCTCAATGTGGCCATCGCCGTTAGTTTTCAGACCTTTGACCTTAACACCGTTTGATTTATGTATGAAAATTACTAATGCCACCCCTCCAATTTAAATAATTATTATTAGATAAAAAAAATTAAAAAATAAAAAACAACAAAAAATAAAATAATAAAAATTCAAGACAGCGAGAAAACATAGTCCACGACGCCAGGCACAATTTTTTTTATTTTTGTTAGCCTGGGTTTGACAGCAATTGTCCACGTGGTGGAGGCCCGGGTATGGGCGGCCGACAATCGAATGTAGTGGGCGCTTGAGTGTGTTGAATGCACTATAAGGCTAGGGTTTGCGCCTTTCCTGACACCAATTGGTTTTAGGACAACTGGTAGCGCCTGAGGTCCTACAATTTTTTTATTAATAATTATTTGAACTGTGATGAGTGGCTTTTTTGTAATTTCAAACTTAGATCAAACGGTGTTAAGGTCAAAGGTCTGAAAACTAACGGCGAGAGCCACATTGAGATAATTTTTCAAGTACAGTGGGGCAAATAGATGCAATTGCTAGTAAAAGGGGGTAAAGTGATATCGACCCAGAGTACAAGGGGGCAAATCGATGAATTGAGAGGAGAAAGAGGGTAAGTGATATCGAACCAAAGTACAATGGGGCCGATGCAATTGAGAGTACACGGGGGTAAAGTGATATTCAGCCAAAATACAAGGGGTAGAGTGGAATTTACCCTTTTATAAATTTAAAATTTTCCCTTATTTTATTTTATTATTAATCTATAAAAAATACAAAATAATTTTTCTTTTGGGATTTTTTAGTGGACTAAACCTGCACATATACCCCAATATAAAAGTGATCATATTAGAATTTAATTTGACAAAATAAATTTGACTACAGTAAAAAAAAAATTAGAGAAAAAAGGGTAAATTAAAAAAACCCCATGAGGTAAGGTTTAAAATTACGAGAAGTCACCCCATGTTTGCGTAATGATGGAAGTCCCCCTGAACCATATGTTATCGCCTTACACAGGTCCCCTACGGTGTTACTTTTGGCGTAATTTTTTTATTTCTGGGAATATTCCTCTGAAAATGTTATATTTGTCCTTAAGAGGGTATGTAAGCTTATTAATTGCTTAGGAGGTAAATTGTAATATATTTAAAAAGAAACATGGTTATTTTTAATTTTAAAACTATTATGTATTTCTTCATTTTTAAAGATTAAAAATAGAAAATATATATTAAAAAAATTATATAAAAAATAATTAAACATATCCTGTAACATTAAAAGTTTTTTATTAGTTTTGTAATTTACTTCTGTTTAAATGTTATAATTTTTTATTCAATAAAATCGATTTTACATATTTTGGAAACATTCTCATTTTTCTAGGTTAGAAATATTTTTATTACTTTTTTAATAATATTTCAATTTGAAAAAAATGAAATGCAAAAGTGTAATTTTAAATATAAATAAATCATAAAAGAAAAGAGGGGAAAAATGAGAAAATGCAACCCAATGCGATCACAAAAGTCATCGTTTTTACTTCTTTCTTCCGAGGATTATTAGGGTAATTGTCGATATATTATTTTTTTCGTCAAAAGTAACATCGTATGGGCTTGTGTAAGACTGCAACACACCTAAGGGGGTTGCCGTAATTACACAGACATGGGAAGATTTTCGTAATTAGACCTTGCCTCAGAGGGTTCTCACCCTTTGTTTTTTTTTTAAATAACAGAAAAATAAAACCGACAAAAAACATTTTTATGTGAATTGTAACGATCAAACACTGGTCGGAGGGGGGATTTCGTAACTGCGGAAACAGGGTGGATTAGGCCTTACCTAAAGGGGGCTTTCGTAATTTAAGCATGTAACACCTTGCATCTCCGATAATTTAATTTCCCATTAAATAGCATATATTTAATTAACATGATTTTATCTCTTATGTGAGTTTGTTAGTTTAAAATTTTATTTATGTGATAACCGGTGAAATTTCATATAGAATGCATTAGTTCGAAATAATTTTGGACGAATTTAAATTGATCATATTAGTTATGATATCTAGAGATTAGTCATACTCATTTATTATGCTAGAACTCATTTGTTAAAAGAATTTTAAATCACATATTTGCTTAAATAAAAATCGAGAATTTGTTCTTAGTACTCCCACAATTTTCGGTCACCATGGTACAATACAAGACCAAAATTTTCCTTGAGTACAACCCTTCTCTAGGTGAGCCCATGTGCATTAAGATTTTCCTTTTTGAATTTCTTTTTGGATAGTTAAATGAAATTGCAAAGAAGTCCCTCTAGATAATTTCTAAGTTTGCCTAAATTGCAAAAATGCCACTCCCCCATTCTTAATCATTAAGCATGCAAGTCCCCCACAACTCTATAAATAGAACCCAAGCCTTCATCTATTTTCTCATCTTCTCTACACATTCTAAAGATCAAAAATCAAAATATCTCTCCTCTTCTCCCAATTTTCGAAATTAGTGTATAGGAAAGCCCTAAAATCTATCTTTCAAGAGTAAAATTCTTGGCCAAAGGAGTAAGTCTTCTTCCTCTTCTTTTTTTTCTTCATTTTTGAATATTTCAAGTAGCCAAGCTTCTTGTTCCTCTCTCTCTACAAATTTCTTCTTCTTCTCCGTGTAGAAAGGAAAGAACTTCCTTCCTAATTTCTAAGAAGATTAAGGTGAGAATTTTCGAATTCTTGCTACAAGTGCTTCAACACCAATAGTATTTTTCTTCTCTTTAATTTCTTGTTAATGCTCTTGTGATGACCGAAAACTAAAGGAGGACGAAAATAAAATTTCGTATTTAATTTATTCTTTGATCATCCATGCATGTACTGATCTAAGCTTTAAAATGATATAATCTTGAAGAAGTAAGAATAAAATGATGATTTAATTTTTATGCATGTATATATATACGAGACCTACGTGATCTTAAGGAAACTTCGATCCATGGTTTTCATAAACTTGCGTGGTCGAAGAAAGTACTTGATCCATGGTTTATTTATAATCTATATGTGTTATATATAAGTATATGTTTCTATGTGGATATATATCGACCTAGCTACGTGGTTGTAAGTGTACTCCCTTCGGGTCGAGGAAGCTTGCAATCCATGGTTTATGATCTAGGTGTAATAAGATAATATACGAAGATAAAAAACGATAACAAGATGAATAAAAGTGGAATTATGTGTGATTCAATTGTTGATGGTTCGAATATTTTTGGAAAATATTTTGAGGAAAATGTTTAAATTGCTAATGCATGTAGTAATAACAAGAATGAGTATTAAAAACTCTTAATCTTATCTTGCATGTGAAGATCTAGAAATAAAATGAAATAAATTAAAATTTGGTGCTACTTGAAAGAAAACTTCAAGTCTCTTGAGAAAGAGGGCTTGAAGTTTAATTAATGAAACTTGGAGGTAGTAACTATAAATAACCGAATGATTTGAGCTACTTTTGCCATATGTGTAAAAATATGTTATCTATGCTCTTTGTTTGAGTTGTTATGTCTCTTACTTGATTTTCTGATTTTGTGATTTTGTGATTTTGTGATTTTGTGACTAAACTATGTGACTTTGTGAAATGTGTGCAAAAATGTGTACTAATATGCTTATGTGTAAGCTAACTTTGAATATGTGAAATTAAAAATATATACTAACCTCACTTGCACGTTTTTAAAGTTGGAAAATCTTGTAAAACATAGATCGAATAAGCACGGGATATGAGAGGCCGGTACCTCAAAAATAAGATGAAGAGTGTGTGGTATGATTCCACTTATGAAATGGGTTCCAAATAAATGAAGGCTTATTGTCTATGTTTTTACTTGATTTTTCAAAGGATATCCGAACAAAAATGATTTTTCTCACACATTGTATGAGCACTTGAATCAATGTATGTGTAAAAGAATGACGACTCCCTTGTAAGGGATTTACTCTTATTCCTTATGAAATGATGAAAAGAAGGTCTAAGAGGTAATCTGAAAAGGTAAAGGTAAATTAGTAAAGTTTCTCAATGAAATGACGATTGAGGTAACATCGAAATGTTTATAGTGTTTGTATGCGTGATTTGAGATGGTATATAGACATATATGCATAGCATAAATATATATATATGTTTGTTTGCCTATGTGTATTCGATACTTCTTCGGAAATCTTCATTAAGTCCAAAAGACTCATATAGGTGTTGAAATGCTTTTAGGTACTTTCAATCCCGAGCACGAGTCGTAAAGTTGGAGTCGAGTTCGAGGATTGAGGGATGTGTTCATATGGAAGGCGTGTGGATCTGTTCTCTTAGTCTAGTTATGTAGTTTCACTTATATAGTTTAATTTTAAAGACTTTCGACACCGTCTTAGATATATATTATCGTTTCTCCCTCGGGACTCTTATTAGGAGGAACATTACATTTAATAATAATTAGGATTTATGATTTCTTCTTTTGCCAAAACTTCAATATAATGCTTAACGGTTAGTCATATATTGTTACTGCCTTGTTGTTTGATAATGTGTATTAAATATATTTTCTCCTTAGCATGGCATGTAAATTTATAGTGTCATAGTTCTTCCTGTTACGGTTATTTTGGTAGGTCTTTTGCATCATTTGGATAAGCCATGAATTTATTATGAGTTATTTTCCATAACAGTACACATGCAGAGTCATTTTAGGACATTGCATCAAATATATGAAGTTTTTCTTGCTCAAATGAATCCATTTAACTTGGAGTACATTCCTCACTCACTTCTCTACTTTGGTATAAAATTTTGAAGTGTTTAGAACAGTAAGTAAGTTATAAAGAATTTTCAAAGCTCCCTCCCCTATTCTGGATTTTCAAACTGTACAGTTAAATGTTTTTAATTATTTCTCTCAAATGGCTAATGATATTTTAAAATTATTTTAAATAAATGATTTCGACCCATATTAAAATATGTGGTTAAATTTTCAAAGTATTTTCACGAACGGTTTCAGAGAAATTAATTTTCGAAGTTTATCTATTTAAACTGTCTGAAATTCTTCTCTTTACTCTTGATAATTTACTAGTCATGTATGCCTCTTTTGTGATAGTTGGTTAAGTGTATATGATATGGTAATATGTGGACACTCTTCCTCTGATTTTAAAAGAAAATTTTATGTGTAACTTTCTATTTGTAGAAAGTGGTTTTTAAAACGAGTATTCCACACTCATTATTTTCTAAGAAAAAATTAGAGAACGCGCACACCCCCCCCCCCCCCCATCTAGGAAAATGAGTTAATGAAATACCCCCTCCCAAAAATAATTAGAGAAAACCCCATTATCTAATATTCCACCCAAGTGATATTTTCATAATTCTAAAACTACCCTTAATTGTCTACTATACTCTTTCAAAACCCTAATCTTATTTTCTCTTCTCTCGTCTCTTCTCTCCTGTCTCTTCTCTGCTTTTTTTTCTCCCAATTATACTTTTCTCTCTCAATTCTTTAGGTTATTCTCTCTTGATCGGAAGATGAAGAACCAACCACCAACATTACCGCCAGAACAACGATGCCAATTAAGTTGAAGTCGTCGTCGTCGTTGCTGTCTCCGTCGCCGTCAGGATCGTCGTCGTTGCAGATCTTAACAAAAGCCATAAAGATAACGATGATTTTGATAGCGATTCTGAGTTCGAATGCCACGATTACTACATCGGGACGAAAAGAGGTAAAATTGTCGATTTGTCACCGAAATCAGATTTTGATGGGTGGTGGTTCTGCTTTGGGTGGTGGTGCGAGTTGTGATTTTATTTATTTAATTGTAATAAAAAAAATCGTCATATTATCAAAGTAAGGTGGTGATAGTGTGTTGTGGCGGCGGTTTGGTGACGATGGGGAGGCAGATTTAGGGTTTTTTGGTGGATTGGGCGGAGGACGGCGCGTGTTGAGAATTTCGCGTAGGCTGAAACCTTAATCGACTATGTACATGTTTATAGTCGATTAAGCTAATCGACTATGCTCTGGTAGCCGATTAAGGTTCATCGACTCCAATTTTTTTATTTTTTTTCGAGTTTTTGTTTATTGATTCCAATTGTATAAATCATTTATAATGTTTGAATATTTTTTATTTTTATAATATATAGTTGATTTTGCATTTTTTTGCAGTTGTGATTTGTTATTTTTAGTAGCAGATTCTTAATCGACTATGCTTCACATTATAGTCAATTAATATGCTTCATTGACTCCAATTTTTTATTTTTATTTTGGATTTTTTGTTTATGGATTCCAATTGTATTAATCAATTATAATATTTGTATATTATTTGTTTTTTTGTAAAATATAGTTGAGTTTGCATTTTTTTTTTTTTGTGATTTGTTATTTTTAGTAGTCGGTTCATTAATCGACTATAGTTCATCATAGTCGATTTAATACCCTTCATAGTCGATTAATATACATGATAGAGAAAAAAAGTTAAAAAAAGAAAAAATAAAATAATAATAATAATAATAATAATAATAATAATAATAATAATAATAATAATAATAATAATAATAATAATAATAATAATAATAATAATAATAATAATAATAATAATAATTATTATTATTATTATTATTATTATTATTATTATTATTATTATTATTATTATTATTATTATTATTATTATTATAATAATAATAATAATAATAATAATAATAATAATAATAATAATAATAATAATAATAATAATAATAATAATAATAATGATAATAATAATAATAATAATAATAATAATAATAATAATAATAATAATAATAATAATAATAATAATAATAATAATAATAATAATAATAATAATAATAATAATAATAATAATAATAATAATAATAATAATAATAATAATAATAATAATAATAATAATAATAATAATAATAATAATAATAATAATAATAATAATAATAATAATAATAATAATAATAATAATAATAATAATAATATTAATAATAAATAAATAAATAAAAAGGAAAAACACGATGATGGGTCATGAGCGGGTGATGTGTAAGGTGGAGGGACATAATTGGAAAAATGGGTGGCTGAAATTAGGAGTGAGATTTTCTCAAATGGTGCAAAATAGTTTGGGCATTCTCCTATTAAAAGAAGTATTGAGGGGGTTATATCAAAGAGCCTCATTTTCTAAATGTCTTCCGCTAGCATATTGTAAATAACTAAGTAAGTGTAATTAGAAAAAGACTGTCACAGAGCCTTATTTCAGACCAGCCAAATTTTACGGTTAATGGAATAAGCCTTAATATTATACGGGAAATGATAAATAGAGGACGCTTTTTACTTTTAGTATGTCATTTTTTTAATTTAATTTTTAATCTCACTTCACAAATTTATCATTTTTTTAGCTTTATAGTTTTAACTTTTAAGCATAATTTCTATATTTCACCCTTATTATATTTAAATGTAATTAGATTTAGTGTTGTCGAATTTCAAAATTTAAATTATTTTTTTAACTTTAATAATTAAATTGGGGGAATTATGTAAACTCAAAATATGTCCATATATTTGTCTTGAAATTAAAAATTAAAAAAATAGAGGTTTCTACTTAGAATAAAGAGTTTTTGGCTGATATTTTTAGATTAAAAATACAAAAACATTGTGATAAAATTCGAGTTAGGAAAGTTTTACAAATCCAGAAACAAGCGTATGCGATAGAAAATAGTCTGAGTTATGTTCAAAATTCGAAAATCTTGTGTTTTAATGATTAATAATGGAAAAATTGTAATGTTGGTCCTATATGTTGGTCTCTTTAGGGATTTAGTCCTATAAGTTGTCATATTTCAATTTTACATGCAATAATTATGTAAAATTAGTATTTTTAATCATATTTCACTCGAACTTTGAATTTTAACCGTCGTTTAATGATGTACATAACAAACTCGTAGAAATTTATTTATATGGACAGTTAAAAATTATAAATACTCCTCTAATTTGATTTATAGATGATTCGTCTCACATAATTAAGGTTCTACAAATGGTAAGTTAGAAATCGAATTTATATTAATTTCCAAGCATTAAGTACAATGCGTCAAGTTTATTTGTCGCGTCATAAAATTGAAAATCATGCAAACTAAGACTAAAAATACTATATTTGCAAAGTTATTGTATGTAAAACTGAAACACGACAAGTTAGAGGACTAAATTCCTAAATAGGCCAACTAGAGAACCAAAACTACAATTTTCCCTTAATAATGCAATATTCTTGCCAAATAAAGGTTTGAAAGAAAAAGATGGAGCTAGAGCTAGGTTTTAATTTATGAGAAATTTTGCTATAGGTCCCTTTATATTATAATTCATATGTATAGATCCAAGTCTAAATCTTCGTGTTTTAATAAATTAATAATATTTATTATGGCAAAAGTACTCTTAGTCAAATCAAATCAAATCCCCCAAACATCTCTCTATCAAAACAAATTCTCAAACACCTATCTTCCAAATATTAACTAAAAAATTAAATTAATTCGTAAAAAACATATACTATTTATTTTACAAACTCATATACTCTAAAAACCCCACAGCCGCCTACGACTCTGTGAACTGTGACGCCAATGACTTCGTGAACTACAAATAGCAAACTGAAAATTATAATTTTTATTATTGAATTACAAATAACGAAATACATATGATTTCGCCAAATACAAACAACAAACTGAAGAAAATAAATCCATAATTTGCATTATTGAAGTGCAAACGAAAAAACTACCTATGACTTCGCAAAATGCAAATACAAACTGAAGAAAAAAAATCAGCATAACTTGCATTCTTGAATTGCAAGCAATAAAGTACCTACGATTTCACCAAATGCAAACAACAAACTGAAAAAAAAGATCAGTAACATTAAAAACATCAACAAAAAAATTGTTTATGGAACATGTTGCAAACATCAAAAATATTAAACAAAGCGTTCGTAAAATATAACTTAAGACATACCTTGCAAATTGTAAACCAGAGGAATCGAATCCCAGCACCTAACTCAATTCTTCAAACAACAAACGGAGTTAAATCAACCTGCAAACGGAAATTGCTAACAACAAACGATGGGAAGTGTCTATATACACAATGCGAATTTTGGATATCTGAAAAAAAAAAAAAAAAATTGGGAGGAGGAAAGGGATGTTTGTTGTTCTCTTTAATACTTACACCAAGAAATCAAATAATGATCTAAAAAGATCCCTTTTTTCCCTTCTCTATAATATTTCTTCATAAAAAAACAAGAGAGAGAGAGAGAGAGAGAGAGAGAGAGAGAGAGAGAGAGAGAGAGAGAGAGAGAGAGAGAGAGAGAGAGAGAGAGAGAGAGAGAGAGAGAGAGAGAGAGAGAGAGAGAGAGAGAGAGAGAGAGAGAGGGAGGCGTGAGATACAGAAGGAGAGAGAGAGAGAGAGAGAGAGAGAGAGAGAGAGAGAGAGAGAGAGAGAGAGAGAGAGAGAGAGAGAGAGAGAGAGAGAGAGAGAGAGAGAGAGAGAGAGAGAGAGAGAGAGAGAGAGAGAGAGAGAGAGCGTGAGATACAGAAGGAGAGGAGATATGAGGGATTAACTATAATATGAGAGAAACGTGAGATTGGTGAGAGAGAGTGAGTGATATATGAGATTTGTTTTGTTTTATCAATTGAGGGTGTTTATGTCTATATACTAATTATAATATTTTATTTATATTATTCTTTTGGGTCAAAGGACCTATACATATATCCATCTAGTAACTAGGATATCCACTTATATAAGTCCAAAATAAGGGGTGTCTAACAAATTTCCCCTTTAATTTATTATACAAAATGCCATACGTTTACTAAATGGTGTCATGTATTTATCAATACCCATATTATACAGTTAAACCTAAACATTCATAATTAATACATTTGCGGCCAGATTTTATTAATTTAACGAAATATTGTTCAGCATGTTTTCCTCGAGTTGGAATCGAAAAAAATATTAATTAAATAATTTTATTAACTTATTGAGTATTAAGTTATCGAGGTTCTACTTTAGTACATACAGTAAGCCTCAATATAAGTATTTGGGCTTATTTTACATACCCCTAAGAGGCAAATTAACTAGTAATAAACCCAATGAAAAATCTTCCTTTGACATACCCCCTGTGGTTAGGAAAGTACATTACTACCCCTACAGCAAAAATACGCTGGACAATAAATAAAAAATTCGACAAAATCAAATCCCCGTATAACCGCGCATTTTCCCAAAACTCTAAATTACACGCAACATATCAGCAGAGAAGATTGTCGTCTCCAACCTACCTCCGTCTGTGGAAACCGCCGACCACAAACACCACCGTCTTTCACCTCCGACAAACAACAAATCTACTCGTTTATACGCCGCCGTATTAAAGCTCCTCCCGAAAAACCAGAACAATGGTGAAAAAGGCAAAAGCTATGAAGAAAACAGGTACTTTTTACAAAAAACTATGTAAATGGGTATTGGCACTGTTTCTCGATTTCTTTTTTTTCGTTTCTCTGTTCTAACAGATCTATGAGGCGCATGCAGTCCTATGTAGTCACTGACTGTTATATGTAGTTTTGTAATCTAACCCAAAGATTTGTTGTGATAACACAGGAAAATCAAAACGAGTGGCGATAGAAGAGTTGCAAAACCTAGACGCAGGTATTTGTTATGTTCTACATCATCTATTTCAGTTTCCCCCCAAATATATACATTTTCCATAGATGTGCATAGTTGTATTAACGGTTAGCCAAAGATCAGCGCATCTCTGAAGCAACAATATACGTATTTAGCTGGAATGCTCCGTAGTTACATGTAGTTATATTGTGTCTTATACCAGCCATTATTCTACAATACATGCTTGTTTTTTGTTGTACAGATGAAGAAACACTGCTAGCGCGCCAGGCACTAGACAAAGGGGGGTACAGTTCGCAATATCGTTCAACGCTACATAAAACGGTTAAATTCTTCTCAGATGTCCATCTCCGACCAGAGCACTACGATTGTCTCCGACGTACACCTTTCTACAATCTTGTCCTCCATTTTGCCAAACACAAAATAAGCGAGGCTTTGGTTACCGGAACGCAAAACGGCATTTGGAAAATTCTCAGGATTTACGATGTTAAAGCACAGTCATTTGTAATTGGTGGCAAGAATCTAACTATCGAACCAGAAGAATGTGAATTAATTTTTGGTATAAAGTCGGGGCCGGTACGGATGCTTTTTGACAGATCCCAAAGGCCAACTGACGGCCTCGTGCATAGGAGATTCCATAATCATAGTCAAATGATATTTTCGGATGTCAAAAATCAACTGATGGCATCGTTAGCGGGGAGGGATCAAGAGGACACCGAGGACGTGATCAAGTTGATAGTACTCATCCCCAAGCATCGTTGCTTGGTGGATGTTCAAGTATTTTGATAGCATAGCGAACATGGGAAGGTACAACTGAGCACGAGGGATTGCAGAATTTTTATTAGATCATGTGAGATCATCCCCCGCTCATAAGGTGACGGGTTGCATTCACCACGAAACAATGAACACCAACATATGTTCATTCTACCTCTTCCTCCCCGACCCACCAACGCCGCCGTGTGTATCCGCGCCACCCCCACCAGATTCTCCGCCGCCACCGTCTGCTGACGAGTCATCTTCAGACTACTTCCTGGAAGATGAAGAGACGGGCGAGCACGATCGGGAATCTGCAGACTCTTGGGATTAAATATATTTTGTTATTTTCGATAATGTTTTGCTTTAGATATTGCACTTTTGTGTATTATGTTTTTATTAAAATTAAAAGTTTCATCCCATTGTCCCAAATATTTTTCCCACAAAAAAACAATTAGCTCATGAGAATTTGCAACTGATAAACAAACATATTAACTGAGACTTGAAGACAACAACACAAAAATAACTACATGCAACTATGATTTACAAATACTGAAAAATACTTGTTTATATGTACAACGAATGCAATTTCAGACACGAATAAACAACTACAACATACCCAAAAACTTCAATCTTAAGCTAGATGTAGATGTTTATTTCCAAAGTAATCGTTTCAAGTCATCTATTCATACTTAGAGTCGGATTACATGCTTTTCAGCACAATATCACTACATACAACTATTTGTAACTACATATAACTATGGACCGAATGATGTTGTGCACACGAGCAATACACATTGAACTAGTTTGACACACCATCAACAAATAGGAAAACACATCACGAATGCAAAACCAAAACAACCATTTGTAATTAGTTCAATTTTAGACGTCAACAAACAATAAAAACCAATCCAGCAAAATCAATTCAGAAAAATGTTAAAATTCTAAGCCATGCTCCTAATACATGTTCTCTTGTTGTGGGTGCCAATGTGATTACACCTACTGCACTTCATCTTACTTGATATGTTTTCCCCAACAGAAGGAATTCTTTTGTTCTTCGGCTTGCCACGTGCGGTTTGAAAACAGGGGCACCAATTTCAACAGCCGGAGGCCGACCCGCATGGGTAACAAAAGGCATAATGGTGTGAGAGTACACTCTTCTATAACAATCTGTACGAAAATGGTCGTCAAAGTAATCATACCCACCGGTCTTTTTGTACTTAAACAATACACACACCGCATGAACACAGGGCAGCCCATTGATCTGCCACATTACTACATGTAACTACCAAATGAAAAACACAAGTACACATAGTACATCAACACAGGATCACTCCACAAACACAGTTTCAGACAAAAAACAAAAAAAAAACACAAGATCTACAAAAATTATATACAATTTACTTAATACATAATATTCGTCGACAATTAATTCTAATGTGTTAAAATTTTAAAAACACTTATTAAGACGAAGTCAGCGTATTCGAAAATGACTGATACAGAGATCCACAAATTACACTGAATACGAAAATCGAAAGGTTTTGAAACAAAACGAATATCTCACGAAATCGCGAAGAAAAATCAGTTTCCCCGATACGTCGCACGTTTTCCGCATTCACATGGAATTAAAACGCTGGGATCACGTATACATGGCAACATCCAGGTTTAGGAAAAGGGCTACTAAGGGCAGTTTAGATACTTCATGTATGCCCAGGGGGTCTGTCAAATTATTTTCGAAATTAGGGAGGTTAGCCATAGGGTGGAATCCGCATGGTAGTTAGTTAGATATAATTTGAAAATTAAAGGGTCTCTAAAATAATCCCGAAATATTTAGCATGGTTTCGACCGAACACCAATGGCCAACATCAAACAAGGAAATAGACTGAAAATTTAGGTTTAAATCACTATCAATATATAAACGTATTATTAAAGACATAATTATATAACTTACAAGATTACATCAAGTCATCAACAAAAGTGGAATTATTACCAATATGCCATTCTTCTTAAACATTTTGCCAACTTGTAGGAATCTTTCTGTCACAATTCACAAGCTATGTAATGACCTCCATCTCCATTTTTTTTCTTAATTCCATTTTTATATTTCCAATATTTTAAACTATAAAAATATATGGGGTTATTTTTTACGGTGGAGATCGGTCGGATCTGTTTTACGTTCTTCGCCTTATTAATTAAGCTTCTGTTTTAGATTTGACACATGCATCATACAAAATGTTAGCATTTCGAATGAATGCTTTAGATATATTATCACCATTTATCCATCATGCATATATATGTAAAGGTAGTGGACCAAAAGCTTCGTTTTTTTATATATGTAAACGATCTTATTATTAATTATATGAGAAATAGAATTGGAGAAAGAGGAAAATAATTATACGTAATATAATAGAGACCCTCATTATGTTATGGGTTGATTACATGGAATATATAGAGAGAATTATTGCAAGGTAATAGAGTTTGACTAGGTAACTAAATAACTAATCTAGGTAACCGAATCATACTAGAATCCTAATATTAGGAGAGTTCTACAATATAATATTCTCTAACACGCCCCGGCAGTCGAAACGTGACGAACGTGAAGACTGGACAATCACTTGCTAACACGCTCCCGCAGTCGGAACGAATATACTCCAAAAGTGAAGACTGGACAAAAAATCCGCAAAATCCAACAGTAGTGAAATCCTTGATGAAAATATCTGCCAAATTAATAGAAAAAAAATAATAATAATAACATGGAGAGATATTTTTTTTTCTTTTTCTTTTTTTTTTATCGAGATAGAGAGAAGAGATGAGAGAGGGGGGAAGAAGATTGGGTGGTGTTCACTGGCCATGGAGAAGAGAAGAGGCGGCGGCTAGGTTTTAGACCATGAAGAAGAAAAGAGGAAGAAGAACGGAAAAAATAGAGAAAATACACCGCCGGGGGAGGGAGAAAATTCAGGTGGTGTTCACAGAAAAGATAGAAAAAGAAAGATAGAGAGAAGAGTACCACCACCAGGGAGGAAGAAAATTGGTTTAGTGGTCGCCGGCCATAGAGAATAAGAGAAGCGGCGGCTAGGTTTTAGGCCATGGAGAGGAAGAAGAAGAAGAAGAAGAAGAAGAAGAAGAAGAAGAAGAAAGAGATAGAGAAGATGCACCACCGGGAGAGGGAGAAAATTGAGTTTAACTAGGTAACTAAATTCGAACTAATCTAGGTAACCGAATCATATTAGAATCCTAATATTAGGAGAGTTCTATAATATAATATTCTCTAACATTAATAAAAATTATTAATTTTAGTCATTTATGAAAATCTGCATATATGTGTTTAACTGCTTTTAATACATATTATTTATCAATTAATTAAATGTATAAGTCTTATATTCTAATAGTATTTGAAATGATGCATCACTCTAGCAACTGAGCAACTATGTTACACAGCTGCGTTAAATTGCATCACTCCGGTAAACCGTGTGAGATAAGAGAGAGAGATCGGGAATAAAGATTTATATCTACAAAGTTTTCTCCAAAAATATCATCTCCGATCTCTAGTAATTCACCGTTAAGAGCTTACAAGATTTACAAGCAAAGCTTTACCAGCAACACAATATATCTAAGCATAGCTCTAAACAAAACTCGATTATAAAAATATTATGATATCAATTAAGCTGCTGCCACCTCGTCGAGTTCCTCCGACTCTGGTTCTGTCGCTGATATTAAAGAAGCTGATTGGATTTTTCCAGCATGCTCGAGCCGCATCAAAATCACCCCTCTGCAAAAACAAAAACAAAAACAAATGGACCGTCGTTCAGAGAAAACTTTAAAGTAACAAAATACGAGTGCGGTCCTGTTTTCCTAGTAGAAGTAACAGTAATAATTAAAAAAATACTAGACTACGGAATATCAGATTTACGAGGAAAAGGAACAATTAATTGAGACTGAAGGGTTGAATAACGTAATTTCAAAAACACATTTGGTTATGCAACATTATATCTAAACCAAAAGGTACAAGATATGGAACCAAGCGGTACAAATTTCGAAGTCTACGAACTAAAACCCACACCAAGTTCTGCAATAATAATGCACATAACTGCCCAAACTTTCAACAGTAAGACACACATGATGCATGTATTCCGAAAAGATGATAACACCGAAAATTCTCAAATTGAATCCAGTGGTGTGTTTGTCGGCTTATTAGGTCGCAATGAAAACTGCCACCCCTAGTTAAGTAGAATACCGAGTCCAGTAACCCAACGTACAAGTATATAGAAGCATAGTGATTGTATAACATTACATGCTTCCTAATACTATATCGGAATGTATCTAAGTATCTATATATGGTTGTGAACTTCGGAATGCTTAAATAATACTTCCCTCCGTGTTTTTTCATTTGTGCTTTCAGCAAAATATCAATTTTAGGAGTTCATGGATAATTAACTGTATTTTACCAATTTACCCTTGAGCATTAATTGCAGAGAGAGAATAGAAATGGTATAAAAGAGATAACTACAATATCAACTAATGTTGATATAATCTTGTTAGAAGGGTAATTTTGGGTTTTCTTGTCAGACTAAAGGTTCTTTAATGAGTTTCTTACTGTGCCTAAACTTAAAACGACAGATAAAATTGCACTTGTTGGAGCGATTCAAATGAAAGAATCACTAGAAGAAAAACAACACAATTTTGGTTTTGAAACTAGAAAATAAGTTGTCCCTAATAATATTCTTATTCGGTTGATAGGTGTTCGATGCATCTTGGCAACTCATATATATCACGAGCAACAGAAAACAAGTACCTAAACTTAAAAGTACCTTGCATAGCGAGACTGAACGGATATATCCCGTACTTTGATCCGATTCACTGTTCCACTTTGGCTAACCAGCACAACTTGTTCATCGCTTTCTCCATCCTCTGCAAAAAAACAACTATGTTATTCGTCTCTAATAATTTAAGATATGTTGCTTAAAAATAATATTGTGTAAATTTATAGGAAACCTCACCTCCCACAGAGAACCCTACTACAAATACCGCTGCCAGACGATTCTCCAATGAGAACTGCATCACAGAAACACAAGTTACAATGAAACAGAGGCATAAGTAGAAATTATTATATGCTACAGTCAATGTGAGTCCATTAAATTATTATGTTCTATTGAAACTCGTATAGAAGATGGTAAAGTACCTTGTAACCTTTCAAACCAACCCTATTTAGTGGTGACATTCGGAAGCTAGCAAGAGGAACTCTCTTTCCAAAACCACTCTCGGATATGAAGAGCAACCAAGGACCAGTAGATCCCTTCCCACTGGAAACAGTTTTGAAAAGTTTATACAGGAAAAACATTAAATGTGTAAGCATAAAAAAAAAAAAAAAGATGACAACGACAAATTAAATGTTGACATAAAAATAAATTCATGAGGAATATTCAACTATAAGTGATCACAAGTGCATCGAGAAATCTCTCCTTTTCTTTTCCGTGTTCTTTTTCTTTTCTTTTTTGTAAGTGTTTGTGTTGTGGGGGGGGGAGATAACTTAAAAACTATAATATGTTTTTCACCTCATATAAGAACAGAAACCATCCACAGTTAGAATTTAATGTCAACATATAACAACAGCTAAAAGGGAGGGGAAAGAAAAAAGCAGGATTAAAAAGAAAATTGACATGTTGCGACACATTAATGCTGTGCAACCACATTCTTGATTGGAGTACAAAATCACCTTATTAAGAGTAACTGAATGAGCTGCTAATCAGCTGTAAATGATTAAAATCATGCAAGGGAACATCATGGTTGAATTAAAGAAGATAAAGAAGATAGACAATTTTCTTGAAATAGTATAATAACAAAATGTGAGAAGACGTCGAATAAAGATGTGTTTCAAAATTATTTCCGGCACAACTAGATATCAAGTAATGAAGTAACTAATTATTCAATACCAGAGTATCATACAATGCAGCATAGATAACATTTTCAGAAATAAGGCATGACAGCTTTCTGTGAATTAAAGCTTCTTGTATTGTATAGATATATCGTTCTCCACAAAAAGAAACATGCATATAATGATTTCGAAATTACTGTGTCTGCTGTGTTTCTATGCCTTTCTCCAACTTTGTGCCAAAAGATGCGGGTATTATGTCGATGCAAGCCATTTTATCCTCCGGTTTCAGTCTCATGGCAACCCCACCCCTAGTATTCCTTCCAAGTGCTCTAACCTAAACGAACGAACAAACATGTAAACAATGAAAAGAATACTTTTAAGAGTGACATAAAAGCAGAATACATCATGATAAGGCCCAAAGGATACTCGGCAACTAAAATGACCAATGGAATTATATTTAAAGGCAGAAGTTTATTCGCAATCAATTGACAATCAAATTGTGAAATTTTAACTGGAAGAAAAGCTTTGAACTATGGTGACTCCACAATTACGGCTCATCCATCAACCATTCAATTTAAGCAAGTGAATTTGTTGTGTGTGGTGGTGGGGGGGGGGGGGGGGGGGGGGGGGGGGGATTAATGACAACTAACTTACCTTCTCACAGGGACTCAAAATCACCATTCCGTTTTGCGAGGCCATAGCCACAAATTCATCATTTGTGCAACGCCTCACCCATTTCAGTTCATCGCCAGGTACCTGTCGGTTGACATGTGTTAATTAGGCTCAAAGATGGCATCATAGCAGAGATTCCAAGCAACAAAGAAGTAGACAAACCAGTTGAATTGCTATGATTCCAGTACACCTGATCGACGAAAAATAGTTCAAAGAAACTTTCTTGATGTAACCTTTCACCGTTAGCATCATAAGATATTGGTCCCCTTCAAATTCACTAACTGGAATAATTGAAGTTATTCTTTCTCCTTCAGAAAGGGATAAGATCTGAATCCAGGAAGAAAAAAAATATCAATGACCATACAATAGAACTTGGAGGAAAATACAAGCCAAGAAATTTGATCTAAGTTAGGACAATACATGGACTAAAGGGGTGCCAGCAGCAGCCCTACTGCATTCAGGAATTTTATAGGCACGAGCTGAGTACACTGTTCCCTTATCACTGCAAAAAGAATAACAATAGTTGAGATAAAGAACAACTCACACACCTATTCGGTTTATCTTCGCGATTTTTTTTTGCTGATGGACCAAGACCACTATTGGAAGTAATGATGCAAGTGACAGTAGATGAAATTCATGACCCCATTCCAACACTTTGCCCATAGTCAACGTTACAAGAATTTCCTTGAAACCATTTTTTAGTGGAATTTCATTGAATAATCTTTTTAGGGGTTGAATTTTGGAAATTTAGAAGGAAAATAATATATTTCAAGTAATATAGTTTCTGCAGCGGAAAATTAAAGGATGCCATCACTAAAAAAGAAAGTCAAACAGGGTCAAAGTGGGAGTAAATACCTGAAGTACAGGACATAATCATGTGTGCGACATACAAGGAAATCAGACATGGTATCGTTGACTCTCAGTTTCCCTACTGATTTGCCAATAGTTCCACGTGTTTGAAGATTGAAAGTATCAGGCCTCATTCTTTTTAGGTAGCCTTTTTCACTAAGTGCCTTAAAATAGAATATAGAACATTTTTAGCAAAGATATTGCAGATATTCTTTTTTGCTGGAATTAAGTGCGCTGCTAATTTACCAGAAGTATTTCTTCATTGGGGATAACATCTATATCTTCAAGTTGGCCACTATCAGTGTCCTCCAGCATTGAACGCCTTGGAGTAAAAAACTTGTTCTTTATTTCATTTGCTTCATCTTCTATCATCTAAATGTTGAAAGAAAAAATTAGCCAATAATCAATGTGTCGTCAATTATAAACTCGCTATCAATTGATACCCAGTAATGGGCACCAGGTGAAACAGTGAATACACAGGAACTTTATTTGAGTTTAAATTAAAACGATATTTTATAAAAAACATAAAGCAGACACGGAAAAGCCTTATGTGCGGCTTCACAAGGAAGCAAAGTCAGTTCACATTTACTTCACAAACAAACCAAACAATAATGATTATTGAAGATCAAGTATGTTCCATCAAACGAATAACATGTATAAGCAGTTTGTTTATCCATTGTAAAACATACCAACATTAAAATGATGAGCAGCCAAGGGAGCAAAAGGGTCGGTAGACGGTTTACAATTCATAAAATTTCAAGAACATGAGTGATACGATGAGCATGAGGAGGGAAATGAAAGTACTAAGATACAAGATCAAATAGCCACAAGACATGGAAGTAATGATGCTCCATCAGAAATACCTCAAGAATTTGTTTTCTACTTGAAAGAAGCTCTTGTAGCTTGGAAATTTGTAATGACAACGATTTTCCTTCATCAACAAACTTGTTTTTCTGTTACAAAACAGGGAAAAAGAGATCAACACAGAGAAAATGCTTTCAATATGACAGGAGGACATTCCCACAAACTTGATATTAAATATAGATGTCCAAGATCCTAAAATACCTCCAGAGATGTTAGCTTTCTAAGGCTTATATCCAGTATAGCCTCAGCTTGCTTGTCAGACAAATCGAACTCTGCGACAAATAATAAACTGTTCGATATCAGTACATTTCACATAGTGAGTGAAGCAAACAATTTGCACATTACAACCCAACTTTAACACAATGAGTAATGCGATGGAAACAGTTCCATTCCATGGTAATGAGCTATATGATTTGGGTCTGACAGAAAAATGCACAATTTGTCTGAGTTTCTATTCAACTTGAAGAATCATATAAGAATTCATTTATCCACTAAACAGGAACAGACACAATAAAACCAGAAATGAAATGACATCTATGCAGAAAGAGTCCAAGTAACATAAGTCCAGGCCTAACAATTTTCCTTTGTGAAGTTCCAACTATTATTAGTAGTCAATTTGTCATCTTATAACAAGAAGTATTTCCTAAAATTATAGTCATAACAACAGAGCTAGTGAGATAGGAACAGTTCTGCACACAGTTTATTCAATAGGCATACAACAACTTTATCTAGATTGCAGATCTTCAGACAGCAGAAATCTTGATCTATTCTCTCCTTACTTGATTGCCTTTTTATATCAGTGTTTTACGTTGTTTCTGTTTCACTCAACTTAAGCAAATGCACAACCTTCCTGATACACTAACTAGTCATTAAATCTTCCATGACAACTTCGAAATAATGTCAGCAAATCTATTTTATAAGAATCTCAAGCATAACTCAGCTTTAAGGATAACAATTTTATATCCTGAAATACATCATATCAAGAAGAATCTTGAAGCTCGTGACTGCATAAATATTTGGTCCTTCCATTTTATTATTTATATATGTTTTCCTCTGTTATTTAGAGAGTGAAAGATACAAAATAGGGAAAGATAAAAAAAAAATAATGGACGAGAAAACTTGCCTTTTCTTAATTCAGTTGTTGCCAACACATGACTAGAAGCTTTTCTGATAAGGTCGATGACTCTGTCCAGATTTTCAAGTCCTGTTATAATACCCTAGATCCCACACACCCAAAACAAAGGAAAAAAAATTATCAGCGTGTATAATTACAGTACTCATACGATACAGCTTCACTACAGAAGGGAAAGGGTGAGGTTGCAAGATAACCAATACGATGGATGATTCAATTAAAGATTATTACCTAAATGGCATTCACTTTTCAAGAACTCAGCAAAATGGATCTAGTTGACATTAAGCAACAATCTAATTTTTTTTAAGAATCGCGTAAGCTAGTAACTGTGGTATATTTTAAGCCTACCTCCACAATATGATAGCGATCTTGTGCTTGAGATAGTTTATACTTTGCACGTCTTTCGACCACAGAGCATCTAAAATCCAAAAATGCCTGCCCAAAGAAAACGTATAGGACAAAAAAGAATAGCCTCAGTACATAAGTACAATAAATTAATCTGATACTCACAATAATTTTGTGAATGAAGATCAATTCAGCATATTTCCTCTGAATCAAAATGATGCCATCTATAAATCACACAGAATATATCTGGATTCGGAAGTTAATATCATGAATCATGTTCGTGATGATTAATTTCCCCAAATGAAGTAACTAATGAATTATATCATTAGCCAAGTTCGTGATGAACTTAAAATCCCAAAATGAAGTAACTAATGAACTATATGATTCGATATATGACTTTATGTTCATGCAAATAATGATAGCCGTGGTAAGAGTTCATCACCTGAAGCAATTCCTTCAAACCCATTAGTTTCGGTTGGCCATTAAGAATCCTGGGATAGGAAAATCAATGATTGATAAAGGTTTCTTACCCAAGATAAAAGGACATTTTAACTACAACCGAACGTGAAGAATAAACCACCATAGAGGACAAAACTACGTACATGCTTCTTCTCCCACAATCATTTCAAAATGGTGTCGAACAAATAAGAAGCAACATACATATGCAATGCAAAGTTCTACACTGTAGTTTCATAGATAACTAGGCATAATAGCATGCACGAGACAGATATTTCAGTAAACATGTGATTTATGTTAACAATTAGTATAACTGAAGTCAACACAAGTCCAAAACGCTTCAAACTATATCTTTGAGTAATATTCAGATTAAGGTAGCGGCAGAGGTAGAAAAAAATTCAGATTAGGGATTTCAAATTGATTTTGGATTGAACTAATTTTCTTTTTTCTTTTCTTTATCTGAACCTGCTTTAGATACCATGTTAGAATAGAAAAGTGATGATATATTATAGGAAAGCCAGACAGATTATACTGTAGAAAAGCCAAATAAATTCTACTATCGAACGATCCCACTCACTTTCATAGAGATGGGAAAAGAGTCATAACAAGGAAAATAACAAAGAGAGAATTCTTCCATAGATAGACACAAATCTCCTAATATAAGGTAGACAAAAAACTAGTAAGCAGATACAAATTTCTAACTTACTACAGAATCCAAAATATCTCCTAACACTATGGTTTGAAAAACTACTTACCCCACCATGTTACAGCTAAATGTGGACTGCAGAGCCGTTAGACGATAAAGATTATTCAAGACAATGGATGGCTCTGAACCTCTCTTAAGCTGAAAAGGTAGGAGAAAAAAGAATCAAAACAAAGCCAGAAAGAACAATGGACCAAAAATCCACAAAATCCAAAACATATACAAAACACTGAAGAATTTGGAAATTGGGTTGGACCTAGTGTCTTGAAGAATGGAAAATAAAATACTAGATCAAAATTTTACCTCAATGACTATGCGCATGCCAGATCGATCACTCTCATCACGTATATCACTTATTCCTTCCAAAATCTAAGAGAAATACAAAAGTTTGTTATATAGACTACTAAAGCAACAGTTATAAGTTTAAGCCAAAAAAGTAAAACTAAAGAATGCTCAGATAGGGGAATAGAAGACTTTACAGCAGCAAGCCTGAAACAGCAGAAATCATGTGAAATTTTCCAGGTAGCCAAATTCATGTTTAAAAGTAACATATTCAGCCAATTGAGAACTTATAACTGAAGGACTTACATAATTAATTGTTCTTATTTATGTCTTTCCATTTTCTTTTTTTTTTTTTTTTTTTTGGGGGGGGGGGGGTGGTGGGGGTGGGTGGGGGGAGAGATGCGGAGAGAAAGAATTCATTTGGTGGTAAGCCAAGCACCCAGCCCTTATGTAGATAAAAAAAAACTCAAAAACAATTCATAAAACAATATGAAGATGGATGCTAGTATAAATTGTCAAGTGACATCTAGCTTTCAGTGAAATCAATTCTACAGAAAGTTATTGTGCTTCAGTGGGTAGCCTGAGCTTTACAAGTTTCTTCTACATTCCTCTTACTTGTGATAATATAATAGCAAATCTTCCTGAAATGTGACTGAAATGAAATGCTAACTCATACATAGTATATATTTACTAGATAATGATTCAGAATTGCTTATTGTCTGAAAGCATATGCTAAACAATACCTCTCAGTTTTATATCATAATTCCAAAGGCAGATTTAAAATGTTAAGAGTAATTAGCAAAACAAAATGTTATTAAAAATGAAAAGGCTGATGGGAGATGACAGAATTCATTAAGATGGTTTAGGATAAAAGGAAGAAACTTATTATCCAGCGACCCACCCCACCCCTCGATTAACAAAAAAAGAATGGACAAAAAAAAAAGAATTATAAAAATACTTACAAAACCTGTATGCACAAAGTAATATTATGTATGTAGTATTACTTCTGAGGGATGGGTTAAGACGAGACAGCTCCATTTGATTATTTAGAATAACATTTAGCAGAGAGCTTGAAGCTTGATTAAAGACAACTATGATACAAGTTCTTTAAAAAGATACCTTATTTTCAACTAGTTCAGCAATTTTCTCGACAAGGGATGCTTTGTTGGTCTGGTATGGAATCTGTTTCAATTAGAAATCAAAGTCATGATTAAAGTTAAATGATTTTAGTCATCTACTTATTAAAGTTGAAAATAATGACAATTGTCAACAATTGATTGTTAGGTGGACAAAGACAAAACCTCTTTTATGATAATCGCTGAGCGCTTGCTTTTAGAATCAAACAACTCAACATCAGTTTTCCCTCTGATCACCACACGGCCTCGTCCGGTTCGATATGCGTCTAAGATACTTGACAGAGTAAACAAGATGTCAAAAATATTTCATCTGGTTATAAGGAAAGTTGGACCAGAAGGTAAATGATTTGAGGCAAGTATGACGAGCATAAGAAGAGATGATTTCAATCATCTTATTAAGAATTAACAAAGGAACACTCTGGGAGTGGAGAAGTTATTGATCACGAGTTAAAGAGCTACTGATTTCAACCTCTCAGTAAAAAGGCTATTGATCCTTTTACCTTATGAAATCCCAGACACATTCATATTAGATAAGGGGTGTAGAGATTAAAGAAGAAAAAGCAAATGGTGGAAAGCAAAATTTACTTCCGTAGCAATATAAAGTTTAAAATGTAAGGAGCTGGTGAAAATGTAAATGATCCAACTATTCCATCACTCGCTGCATGCATAGGATCCTGACCCATCCACAAAGACAACTGGTGTACACTTTTACACTAACCTAAGATTCGCTTAGTAGCAGTTCTTTGGAATATGACAAAAACTTCTATAGCTTCATTTTTTGAACTATTTTACTGAACGGAAATTCAAGAATAAAGCTACTAACAAATTGTGATTGTGTAATAACGTATTTCCTAGCAGTAGAAGGCATGCAGATGATACTAATGCCAGTTAACATTTCAAATAAATTTACTTGGGACAAATTCAAGAATAAAGCCTCCGAATAATCACATTGTGAAGTTCACATATTCGCTAAAGCATGTGCAGTTTGGAAAAAGCATGCATATAAAGCAATGTGCTCTGTCAAAAGAACATGCAGATGATTTCAATGCTTGTTTTGCATTCAGAGGGACACTGTAGATTCTTTGAGAGAGAAGTTACAAATAGGTTGAGAAAGGTCGCAATCTATTGACTTACCCAATATTGCCCATAATGATTCCTCCAGTTGGGAAGTCAGGTCCAGGCATGTACTCAAGCAATTCTTGCAACTGATAAAAACACCTTACAGGGTCACAAACTTACTTTTTCATAGAAGTGCTAATGGTTGGCTTCCATTAAATATTTTAATCCAACAATCAAACATTATCATAACAGAGGATAAAAGTGATGCTATAATCAATTCACAATATAATAAATAGACACCCATCCACTTGTCAATCTCAAAATACGCAGTTTCATAAACGTAGGATAGATATGAAGCAAAAAAGATAGATTGGAAATCTAATTGAGGAGGGAGGAAAAAGTGTATTGTTAAATATGAAAGTTCCGCATTTTGTGGTCTACTGCCTAGATAAGTTTAAAAAAAACTGCATCATCTCTGGAAATAAGACCGGAGGCAGATTTGCAACCCCACTATGAAACTTCAGTTAAACAATGTAGCCATCACAATTATGTATTCTGTTAACCAACCATTTATGCTGCCAGAGTTCTTTAGCTGAGTTTTAAACATAGATAAGAATCATAATCTGTTAGTTCATAAACCTCTTAATTTCTTTTGTGAAGTACCGGAACTAAAGAAGAAAGATTAGAATAGTTTGTGAACGTCTTAAGTTTGACAAATGCAGTCAACATCTTTTTCTTTCTTATTGTATTTTCTTTCCTTTTGCCAGGGATACGAAATTCAGACTCCATATTATCTAATTCAGTCATAAATGTATTTGAAAGTTGACTTGTATTCATGTTCACAAAAAGCATGAAGGCGTTTAACTTCCTAAGACATAGCAAATAACCTTTTAATGCAATGCTCCGAGCAAATAAAGGTTTAACATCTTTCTTTACAATGAAATGAAAAGAGTCTCAGGATAAACAAACGCGTTTATTGCCACTTTTATTACTTATACTTAGCAAAGAAGAATGCACCACAGAATTTGAAGAACAACCTATAGGAAGAAAGAAACTCATGCAGCATGTTCATAAGCTAGTTCACAATTTCCATCCATTCAGAAAATATTTTAAAAAGAGTCCATAAGATAATGATGCTTGACTTATTAAAATTATACCGTTGCTTCAGGATTGTGTATCAAAACAGACAGCGCATCTACCAACTCCCCAAGATTATGTGGAGGAATATTTGTTGCCATTCCAACCTGACAGCATAAAGTGAACATAAAATGTAATCCATATAAAATGTAATATATATATATATATATATATATATATATATATATATATATATATATATATAGATGGTGAATAACAGAGCCCAAGAACAACCATGTAAAATGCCAGTCAGAAGAAACATTTTTTAAGTGCTACAGAGATTCATGTACATACCGCAATCCCTGAAGCACCATTCAGTAACAAGTTTGGAATGCGAGCAGGAAGTAAAGATGGTTCCTTTTGTGAATTGTCAAAGTTTGGAACAAAATCAACCTACAAATGTGAAAGGTGAAATGTGAAATTTATCACTGAAGAAACTAAGACTGATATATAATACAATTAAATGCAAACAAGTGGATAATTTCAAGGAGGGACGCTAACGGTATCTTGCTCCAGATCTGACAACAACATCGCCTCCGCGAGTGCCTGAAGTAAGAACAATAGCATATCAATGCCGATCAACCATAAGTCTATAAAACATTGTTGTACTTATTTATAAGAAACATATCCAGTATTTGAATATTTGGAAAGGGTATAGAAGGAATCCATATTAAATTAATGATCTACCTCCAGTCTGCACTCTGTGTAACGCATGGCAGCAGGAGGATCCGCATCCATAGAGCCAAAATTCCCATGTCCACGAATGAGTGGAGAACGCAATGAGAAATCCTGAAAGATATGGGTTGCAAATCGTAAAGATTAATATATGAACAAAATGTCAGTATCCAAAATAATAGCAAATGGATCTGGTTTATTTTGACTTGATTAAGGTACTTATTCTTAATATTAACACTTTTCAATCCGTTGTGCAATTGAGGGCAAATATAGATGATTGAGAAAACTGTAAAATTAGACCCTTCCTCCAAACTGTATATTTAAACGATGAGAAAAGCAAACTCTATTCGTCGAAGTGCGCAAGGAGAAGCTCTTAAGAAAATCTAATGTGCAGTACTATTTTCTGAAACTATTGATACTTGTTTTTCTAAACGATACGTATAAATCAAATTCAGTTGTGTACTTCTGTAGCACTGCATCAATTACAGTGGAAGTAGAATACAATGATAATGGTTATTTTACAATCTACAATTCGAATAATATACTTTTTTAATAAGACATTAGACGTACTGCAGAAAATTACACCAATTCAATCGTAAATTTATTTCTAATTTGGTTAAAGACCAACGTTTTTTTACGGTTTCTGCCTTTCCGCTAAACATTTCATTCATACATTTTTTATTGAAAGGAAAAGGATTGTAGTACCTGAGCCATTCGAACCAATGAATCGTAGACAGCAGTGTCTCCATGGGGATGAAACTTACCAAGAACCTGCAATTAAACCAAACAAAAATGAAAAGAAAATTCAGAATGGTAAATAAAATGCATAATGATGGCAAAATGATGTTAGACAAAGATAATATTCAAGAAAGTGCAAAGGCACTTTTAATGGTCTTTCAAGGTATCAAATACAACCTCACCAACTACTCTTGCGCACTTCTTGTGAGGTTTCCTTGATGAAAGGCCTAGTTCATGCATTGCATATCTGTTTAAAACCAATATAGATCCAGTCAGAAGACCGTTTCATGAAAGCAAAGCATGAAATTGTACTAATCAATTAAGTTGTAGTTCATAAATGCACGTGCTAATAGATGACATAGATATGAAACTTTATAATAAAAGCAAAATAATCTCAAACAAGCAAGAAATACATGTAGAAGCAAATATAATTTATGGAACAATAAGTTCATACAAATTCAAAAAAGGAAGCTTGAAAACATAACTCATAATGTAGATTGTGAGCCAGATTTCAATGGTATAAACAAAGAAGCGGAAGCCAAAAGCAATTATTCAACAAAATGTTTTCCAGCAAAGCTTATTCTTAATGTAAAACTCAGAAATATAATAGGGATATCCTTAGCTGCTAACAAGGACGTCCAACATTGGCTTATTGGGCTCACAATAGGTCATCGAAAAGATAAATCCGTACGTAGTACAATCTTAGTAGTCCTCTTTTCAGACACTTATGTACTATATTAAGCCCAGCAGGAATTATCTCTGCTTTTTTCATTTTTTTTTCATTAATTATTCTATGCTAACTTAGAAACAACTAACGTGTTTTCAAAAGTCGAAAATGAAATTCACTAACGAAGGGTGTGAACATGACAAGACATTTAAGATGCGAACAAAAGAAAACATGCTTAATTAACTTATTCTCCACCCATGATAACATACGAGAATACTTCATATTTTTTTCCCAAGCAAACGATTCGGTGAAGCTTACTGCTGTTTCAAGCACCCAAAACAACCATAGAAACATTAAACACTGATCTTAAAATGCAAAATGATACAAAGTTTCTTCCTTTTCCACATTATAAGTACTAATATTCGCAAATTAAATCAGATATTGCAAAAATTGCAGCACAACTCACAGTATCCTGCGGTGAACGGGCTTGAGCCCGTCTCTAACATCGGGCAAAGCCCGGCCCAAGAGGACCGACATTGCGTACGACATGTAAGCCTCAGTGGCCTCCTTATGCAGCTCGTACACAACTACTCTGCCATCGCCGCCGCCTTCTCCTCCGCCACCATCCTTGACAGTAGCAACACTCCCATTTTCCTCAACTTCATCCTCCCTCTTCCTCGAAGAAGCTTTCACGGCAAAGAGCCTCCTCTGCGGGCCCACAGAAGAGAGAAAACGGAGCTCCGTGACCCGCCTCGCGAGCAGCAGGCGAGACGGGCCGGCGACGGAGAAGGAGAGTGTGTGGGGGTGAGAGCGGAGCAAACGAAGTCCGGTGGCGAAAGCCATGTGCGGTGGTGTAGCGGGTCCGGGTCGGGTATTCGGGGGTGTGAAATGGGTTCCGGGTTGAATTGTATACGGGTTCATGCCATTGTTGGAGAGGTAGGGTTTTGCCTGAAAAGGGGGTTTTGGGGATAAACAATCTGCAAAATTTGTAAAACCCTAATAAAGAAAGGGATAGGGGTTTATTTTGGATTGTTTGTTTGCGCGCCAAGTCCAAACATCTCTGTTGGTACATTAGTGATAAAAGGGGATCACTATTTCAAATACTAATTTTTGCTCAATTGAATACCAAAAAAATAAAAAATAAATAATTAATTGTAAATTACTTTAATGCCCTTAATGAAAATTAAAACCAAAAAAATATTACAAATACTATTTTTCTTTCTTAAATACCAAATAATCAAAAACCTAAAAAAAACATTTCCCTCCTCACTCACAAACCCCTCACCTCCTCCACCTCCTTCTTCTCCCTCCCCAAAAACCCTCCTAAAAAACCCCAAAACAAAAGAAATCAAAACCTTACACAACTTGCAAAATGGCGTCAAATGACAATAGAATGGTAGTTTACGAGCAAGGAGAACCCATTCAGGTATGTATTCATGTATTTTTTGAGCTAAAACATCGATTTTGAATTTTTTTTTTTTTTAAAACTCGCCATGTATTTTCGACACATACAGGTCGAAAATACCCTTATTTTTCGACGTGTATGTGTCGAAAATACCCCTAATTTTCGACGCCTAAGTGTCGAATTATGATACAATTTTCGACACTTAAGTGTCGAAAATTACCCAAATTTTCGACACTAAGGTGTCGAAAATTGTATCATAATTCGACACTTAGGTGTCGAAAATTAGGGGTATTTTCGACACTTAAGTGTCGAAAATGTGGGTAATTTTCGACACTTAAGTGTCGATTTGGTTCCTGTTGCAAATTTACTTGTCTTATATTTTCGACACTTTTGTGTAGATCGATTGCACCCATTCATTTACCACGTCAGAAAAATTCCCAACAAAAGAAGCTTTATTGGCATGGGTTCGTGAAGTATGTAAAAGAATTGGAATGGTGTTAATGATTGGGGGTTCGAGTGACGGGGATAGAGGACGTAGGACACCGTATGTGATTGTTCGTTGTGAGCGTGGGGGCCATTATGTTGGCAAGAAGGTACCAGGTGAAGATGATCAAAGACCGGGAAAAAGGAGCACCGGTTCAAAGAAATGCAATTGTCCGTTTAAATTGAAGGGGACAAGAGAACACAAGGATGATGAAAAGGCTGAGTGGAAATTGGATGTTCATAGTGGTATTCACAACCACAACTTATTCGAAAACTTGCACGGACACTCTTATGCTGGAAGATTATCAAAGGAGGATGTTTCCTTTGTTCACACTATGAAGAAAGCAATGGTGAAACCAAGGGCAATTCTAAGAGCATTGAAGCAAAAGGACCCGTCTAATGTAACTGGTATGAAGACAGTTTACAATACTATCTCTAAGTTAAATTTCAGTGAATTGGATGGGAGATCTCAATTGCAATCATTGTTCGTCAAGTTGAAAGAAGATGAATACCTCTCGTACCATAGATCGAACGAGTTGAATGCGATTACCGACTTGTTTTGGATCCACCCGAAATGCATTAAGTTGGCACAGTCGTATCCGTACGTATTCGTCATCGATTGATACAGATCAAATTCGACAGCTAGCTGTCGAATTTCACACAGTAATTCGACAGCTAGCTGTCGAATTTGATCTGTATCAAATTTTTTTTTTTTTTTGAAAAAATTGCAATTTTTTTTTTTTGTGAAATTAACCCCAAATATATTGCAATGTAACATAAAAAACACATCTAAGTGTTTTTGGAAAAAAAAAAAATTGCAATTTTTTCAAAAACAAAAAAAATTGATACAGATGAAATTCGACAGCTAGCTGTCGAATTGGATCTGTATCAAACTTTTTTTTTTTTGAAAAAAATGCATTTTTTTTTTTGTGAAATTAACCCCAAATATATTGCAATGTAAGATAAAAAACATATTCTAAGTGTTTTTGGACAAAAAAAAATTCAAATTATCAAAAATATTTTCATTCAAAACAACCAAAATCCATATAAAACTAAATGAACAAAACAAGTAAATCAAATAAAATCCATCAAACAACATCCATCTAAAAAATTACAAGACTAATCATGTGTTTTTTTCTTCCTACTAAACACGCGTTTCACAACCGCCTGTGGGGCATCGGACGAGCTCGATGGCGGTGGAATTGGCCCTATCGAGCTACCTGGAGGTGGTGGTGGGGCATCCGACGAGCTCGAAGGAGGTGGAAGTGGGGCATCCGGCTCGATCAATCTGACAATATCATTTAGGGTCCCCCACATGACCGTATGAGCGTCGGATGGCGCAAGTCCCCGCACCTCGCTAAGTGTACCCTTCACCAACTCCAAAATTTGTGAAAGTTGGACCTCCTTATCGGTACCACCCCCTGGACGAGCTTCATGGGGTCGAGGTCGATCCGCCTGGGGTCGAGGTGGATGGGCTCCATGCCTACTCAGTTGTAACATGCATCTGGGTCGGAACCAATTCATGTAGTCCGGCGAAGTGTCCGCCTCCCCGAGTTCAACTTCAACGGACCTCGACTCCTCGTCCAGACAATACTCCTCCCACCGATCAGAGAATCGTTCGCCGTACGCAACGAAAATCGAGTTCTGGACCGGTCGACCTTTGCTAACTAGAGCTTTGTACATATCTTTTGACATGTATGCACGACCTGGAATGATTTGCACACGGTTGAACTGCCTCAACACTCTGTCCGGATGATATGCCTCGAAGTGGTCCATGCAACATATCATCCCACTAAACCAAGCAGAATCTGGCATCGGGAAACGATCACGAATAGCCGTGTACGGTGACCATACGACCTAGTAAAATAAATAAAAAATTAGATTTAAAAACCTACTTAAGTAGTAATAACAAATTATTAAACTGGTACTTTACCTATCGGGGATCAAATCATCTAATCGAGATCGCAGGTACGACGCTCGTTCAGGCGTTGAAGTAGTCTTTGACTGTGGCTCCCATCGGCACGCTAATGGCCCCTCGAATTCCGTCTTCAATGTGCCACCCGCCAAATAAGGAAAGTGCTCGTAAATCCATGACTGAAAGAGCGTCAGCCAGCCAGCCATCGAGTTCGTTGATTTTTGTGAGGCTGAGGAAAGCTCATCGTACAACCGGCAAAGACATGCAGTGCCCCAAGCATACTCGCCGATCCGATCCAAATCAGATACAAGATTTAGATACTCCACGCTTACCATGTTGCCTGTCTTGTCGCACAGTATAGTACACCCGAGCAAAAATAACAAATACGCCCGAATGGCGTATGTCCTCTTCTCCGCACTATCTCTCATGGTCACTTTGCTAAATTTAGCCTTCAACCATTCCAACTTGACCGCTTTCTTCTTGTTTACATCGTCCGGGTACTCACCTAGCAACTCGAACATCAAACTACTGGGGATCGTTTTGGAATCACGGATCAAACGCTCGCAAGATACGGTACGCCCAACAACTGGCAAACCGACCAACGTACTCACATCGTCAAGTGTGATGGTCATCTCTCCAACAGGTAAGTGAAATGTGTTGGTAGCTGGCTGCCATCTCTCTATGAAGGCTCTAAGTAGATGGCCGTCCACAGTGTTGTACGATGCCTGTACAACTGACATTAAACCACATCTTTGTACTACCTCTGTAATAAACGGCGCCGGCTCCCAACCTTTCAAAGTTCCTGTGTGATTTCGAATTCGAAATTCTGAGCCGCGCTCCGAACGATTTGGCCCTCCGTTCACAATATGATAAGCAATGTGCTTATCAAATTTTGTGTACAATTCCGGTATCTCGGGACCTCGGACCGGTTCGTTGCTCGAATCACCAACTTCTACAGTCGAAGGTAGAGCCGACACCGGATTCGTTGACGAAGAACCCTCTCCAGACTTCTTCTTGGTCGTGGTCTTTTTCTTGGTCGTGACTGCTATGCCCTTGCCTCTATCGGATAATTCCTTCCTCTTCTTACGGTTCGAGACAGTCGGAGGTATACGAGGTTCACGTGGTTCTTCCACTGCAAAATAACACACAAATAAAAATTAATATACATAATATAAACACAAGCAAATAAAAATAGGAAAAAAAAAAAAAAATTCACAGTTCAAATTCGACAGGTAGCTGTCGAAAATTCATGGTAATTCGACAGCTAGCTGTCGAAAATTGGTTGAATTTTCGACAGCTACCTGTCGAAAACTCATCCAAATTTCGACAGCTAGCTGTCGAATTACCAAAATCCCAAATTCAACAATTTCACCTTTTCGACACCTATATGTCGATTTTTGACATCAACCTGTCGAAAATTCATCAAAAATCGACATATACAGGTCGAAAATGGTGAACGAAGAACCGACCCACGAATCTCAAATCAATGCTCAAATCGACTGAAATCAGATGCACCCATTACTAATTAACGATCATTCTAACCTAAAACAACCAAATCCTAATTACCCATATCAAACAATCAAATCTTAAATAAATATTAAAGAAAAAAAAATCGAAACAACTATAACTTACTATTCGGAGACGACGACAGCGGCGGCTTTGGGCGACTTTGGGCGGCGTTCGGCGGTGTTTGGCGTCGGCGTCGTGGGAGGGGTGGACGGAGGGAGGGGTGGACGGAGGGAGGTTTTTTTGTTTTTGAATTTTTTTTTTCTTTTTTTTTATTTGGTTTTCAAATAGGTAATTTCAAAGAAAAATTGATGTAATTAGTATTTTGTATGAAAGGGTATTTTTGTACTTTTATTTTTATTTTGGTATTAAAGTAAGAAAAAACTTATAAATATGTACTCAATTGTGGTTTTCAACTTGGTAGTATTCAACTAAGCAAAAATTAGTATTTGAAATAGTTGCCCCCGTGATAAAAGGCTAGTCGAGCTATCTGCACGTGGATGGCACGTGCCCTTCTCTTTGATAACAAAATTTCTTTCAACATTAGGGATGGCCATGGGGCGGGTTTGGGGCGGGTTTTGCATTCCCCGCCCCCGCCCCGTTAAGAAACCCGTTGCACCCGTACCCGCACCCGCCCCGCCCCGTAACGGGTCTAAAATTTACCAACCCGCACCCGCCCCATAGAAAACCCGCACCCGCCCCATAGAAAACCCGCGGGTACCCGCCCCGCCAAAAAACCCGTAAAAGTTGAATAAAAGGGTGAAAAAAATAAAAAAAGAGAACAAACTATCAGTACAAACTTCATTAATTGAAAAAACCATTCTTCTACCAAATATCAAATTCAAATTAGCTAAAAAATATTACCAAATCAACTATCCGATAGGCGATAATATTACATCTAAAAATCAACATACTACAAATAAAAAATATTACCAACGATGCATTAAATTTAAGTACGCATGTTTGTTAAACACTTCATAAGTAAACTAAAAAAAACTAGATTATTTCGCTACTAGTCATCAATCAAATCCACTTCATCTCCACCATCATCACCGTCGTCGTCGGCTTCACCATCAAAAGCATTTTGCATTACTTCATTAAGCACCGTTTGCAAAGATGTACCTACAACAATAAAATTATGATTAAATTAGCACATGAAATAAATTATATAAGAACACAAAAGCAAAAAAAATAATATGAATAACTTGCCTTTAATTTGAGCCCACAACCAATTTTGGCAACACATTAATGCCTCAACGGTCTTCGAATGAAGCTTACTACGATGTGGACTCAATAATCTACCACTTGTGCTAAAGGCGGACTCCGAAGCAACCGTAGATACGGGAATGGATAGGACATCCCTTGCAATCAATCTCAAAGTTGGGTACTTCGCTCCATTATTCTTCCACCAAGACAAAATATCGAAATCATTACTCCGTGGTAGAACATCATCCTCTAAGTAATGATCCAACTCCACTTTCCCATTTCCAACCCTTCTTTGGCTACTAACAAGCATATCATAATCAGAAAGAAAGTCACCTCCCACAGATTGATTATCATCCGAAGAAGACAAGGACACAAGTGCATCACCATCCGTTCTCTTGGAGCTATACTCATCAAGCAAATCATAGCAAATAGTTTTAATCTTACTTATCTCTATAGAAGCACGATCCCCGTAAATTTTCTTAAACAAATAATCCACTAGCTTCATCTTGAATTGTGGATCCAATATTGCCGCAACCCCCATGATACCGTGGATCACATCCCAATAAGAATCAAATTTTTCTAACATGCTTAATGCCATGTTCTTAATCACATTATTTGTAGATGTCAACCACTCATTTAAATGAATTTTGATTTGACAAACTTGAGGAAAATAAAGATTTGCGGTAGGATAAGTAGTGCCAGAAAATAACCGTGTTACTCTATGAAACAACTCTAATTTTTGACAAATGAGACTTGCTAAATTCCACTCCTCCTCACTTGGCATGCAATTATATGACGACTCGCGTTGGTTCAACCGAAAAAAGACATCCTTATACACTAATGCAGTAGAAAGCATCAAATAAGTTGAATTCCAACGTGTTTTTACGTCAAGAACTAACTCTTTGGTGCATGCAACACGAACCTGGCGAGCAACTTCCTCAAATTTTTGTCTTCTTTTTGTTGAACCAGTCCAAAACACAACACTGTCACGTATTTTCTCAATGCAATCTTTAATAATCACCAAACCATCTTGAACGATCAAATTTAAAACATGAGCAGCACAACGCATATGCAACAGTGGAACATGCGAGAATAGTGAGTTAGATGGAATATTTTCAGAGATAGCTCTTACCATGGCATCATTAGTGGTGCAATTATCAACAGTTAAAGTAGAGAGTTTGCCATCAACATTCCACTCTAGCAAACAATCGAAAAGAACCTTTGAGAGAACTTCACTGGTGTGTGGAGACGGGACGTAAATAAACCTGCACACGTATTAAAAATCAAAACAAGTTATCAGAATCATTTATCATCTAGAAAATACAAAAAAAAAAAAAAAAAAAAGACAAAAAAAAAATTTAAAACTGTAAAAGGTAATACCTTAACACACGGCTGTGTAAGGTCCAACATTCATCAATATAATGACCAGTGACAACCATGAAACCTCGTTTCCTGTTGCTTGAAGTCCACATATCAGTGGTGATTGCAATTCTACTTGCATTTTTTTCAACAAAACGCATAATCTTCGTTTTTTCGGCCTCGTAAATCTTAAGTATATATATATACGGGGCGGGTCAACGGGGTGGGTACGGGGCGGGTCTACGGGGCGGGTATGCACAAACCCACACCCGCCCCGAACCCGTTTTCGGGGGAAAAATTAGGACCCGTACCCGCCCCATTTATTTACGGGGCGGGCATTACCCGGAAATTTCGGGGCGGGTCGGGGCGGGCCGGGTACCCGTGGGTCGGGTAAAAATTGCCATCCCTATTCAACATATAGAATTCTTGCAATGAAAATGAACTAGGAAAAGCTACTACATCTACGTTTTCTAATGTTGGGTGTAACTATTACTTACTGTAAACTTATTATTAACCTAATTTACCATTGATTTTTTGATAGGGTGAACATTAGGAACGGATGCTCCATTAATAATGATAAAAAATTGTAGTTGAACTGAAATGATTTGTGCAGGCACTTTTTAGAATTTGTAAACATTTTTTTTACTATTTTTACCAAATCAAAAATCTAAATTCTCCCAAACTCTCTCAAGCTTTTAAATGCATGTTCTCATACCCGACCGAGACGACAATAGATTGGAGATAATTTTTATATTTTTATAGTTGTTTCGTTACGTAAATTACGAATATGAAAAGAAAAAAAGTCCAAATGTAGAGCTAGCGTACGTGATTCTACACTTACTCAGTCCACTGAGTTCATGTAGAACGACGCGAGCGCTTGAGTTTGTGTGAGTGTTTTTTTAATTTAAAACTTAATGCATCAAATATTTGCAAAAAGAACCAAAGATCATGTGTTTGTGTGATTCCAGACGAACTCAGTATACTGAGTTCACGAACTCGGTAGAACGAGTTCACGAACTCGGTAGAACGAGTTCACCTAGAATCACACGAACATATGCATTTTTCAAACAAAAAAATTGGAATTTTTAAATTAGGGTTGTCCGTGTAAAATTAGGCGAACAGATGGACTGAGTTCGCGTTAAACCACACAAACTCGGTACAATTTGTTCGCCTACCTTTCACGAACACTTATGAGTTTTTTTTTTCATGCAATACTAATCTTTTTTTTTTTTTTGGTTAAATTATAGATGGCAGGAGGTAAAGGAAAAAGTTTAATGAGTCAGGTTGCCAAAAAATGTAAGAATTTGATGAAAGCTTTGGGTGGGAAGTTGAACAATCCCGATGATCCGGATCACATAAAAAATCGTGGAGTTCTTGCATCCGAGAGAAGAAGGAAAGCAATGGTGAGAGAAGAAGCGAGAGCAATAGAAGCAACAAGAGCGATCGAAGAAGTTATTGCAGCCGGAGTCGAGCCTTCTCTACTTATTGCCAATGATCTTCAAGTCGGTTATGTTCATACTCCGTTGCAGAATGCGTACAATGACGAGGAGATGGTGGATAATGTGAAAAATTATAGCGACGATGATGATGATGACGATGGTGGTGGTGTTGTGCCGGTTGCAACGCATGAACCTGGAGGTGGTCGTGGCCCAAATTTTCCGCTTTTGAAAGGTCTGTCGTATTTGGAGTGTCCGTGCAAGGGAGGGCCGAATAATTTGGAGTTTATGCATTGGTTGAAGTCACATTAGTGATATATGTTTAGAGTGGACATGGAAGTTTTTATTTAATATGTATTTTATATATTTTTATAATATGTGTTTTTGCTATTTTATATACGCAATATTATTTAAGAGCGTCGTGCTACTGAACGGTGCAAGTCGAGAATGAAAAGCACTGGAAGCCTACCGCGGCTCGTAGAATGACATGATGATTGGCATGTTGGAGGCAATCGGGCTTTACCACTTATGAGACTGTTGGCTTCCCAATATGAATCAAGCCCTAATGTTAGCTTTCGTGGAGATGTGGCAACCGAAGTAAACAACTTTCACATGCCATTCGGAAAGATGACGATCACGTTCCACAATGTTGCTTTCATCATGGGTTTGCGACTGGATGGACCGTTAGTTGGAGCAGTTCCCCAAGCAGAACAGTGCGCACAGAGTCTTGCATCTTTATGGGACTCAATGTGAAAACTACAGGATCCATGTTTAGGAACAGTGGAATTAATTTAACAAAGGTGCAAGAGCAGTTGAAGAAGTCGTCTACCACGAACGAGAAGAAGATATAGGGGTATATGATGTTTCTGTTGGGGGTTGTTTTGTTTTTCGACATAACATCTTCCATGTTGAACCCGTGTTGGATCCATTATACAAATGATATCGATACAATCGACAAGTATTCGTGGGTTGTTGCTTGCTTAGCAAATATATAAATCAACAATTGGGCATTGCAATTCGCGTTGGGATGAATTAATGGACTTTGTGCAAGCTCTGATGAATGGACTTTGCGGGTGCACAATTCTCCTCCTGATAATTATTTCTTTTATTTTATTTTTATTTATTTAGTGTACAAAATTAGGTGTTTTTAATATGATTTGTGATTTTTTGCAGTGTTGGATTTTTGAGTATTTTCCTTATTTTCGATCAGAGGTTTCACCGGCATATACATAGTTCATGCCTAGATGCAGAATGTGGGGCTCTAGTGAAAGTTGTAGGAATAAATTGCAATATTATTGGAAGCTGCTCGACGACATTCCCAAAAAATATGTTAGTTAGCTTGTAATATAGAGATATGAATTGCATTATGTTTTTCCTAATTTGTGCCAAATTTGTGTAAATTTATTGGACCCCGTATGAGGCTGGTGCACATTACCAGCATCCTCGTATGTTGTATTATGGCACAATACAACTATGGAGATAGCGGAGCTGTATATGGCAGATTGTGTGTTGTGGCAATTTGGAAGAGTTTAGAAGATCATTTTTCCTATTATTGAATTTGTTGAGCTACACTCCGCGGTATTTGCTCAGCGGCTACAAGGTCACATCGCACGCCCCAAGCGGTTTATTGTACAAAGAAAATATGCCAATTTTATTGACTTATCAGTTATCACAATACGATGAAGCATGACCACCCCCAGATCAAGTGTTTGCTAATGATACAATTCGTTTCATATTTCCGATCGTGTACAGTCATACTGCTTTGATGATGCTCCATGCCCGTTGTCTCCGTCTCGTACCAAGGAGATAATGCTCAACCGGGGAGGGGTTGTGGGGACCGAAAACTAGAGGTCGGGTATCGAGGGGTGGCAATTAGGGTGTTGTTTTATTTTGTTGTTTATTATGACCGTTGTTTATGTACATTTATGTTTTCATTTTTATTGTTTATGCACATTGTTGTTTTGTACTATTTTTGTTGTTATTGATTTTTATTACTGGTGTTGTTTGCAAGTTAAAAAGGTTACTAGTGATATTTTTACGACAAATTTTTTTACAAGTTGCAAAAATATTAATTTTTGTAAATTACAAGTTACAAAAAATTACAAGTTAAGTTGTAAAAATATATATTTTCGTAAAATAAGTCGATTTTTAATATTTTTTTAGAGCTCGTGTGGTCACACACGAACATAGACATTTTACTCGTGTGAAACCACGTGAGAGAAACACTTTGTTCGCATGGAACCACGTGAGCTCTAAAAAAAATTAAAAATCGACTTATTTTTATAAATTGAATATTTGCAAAATTTTTAATTTTTTTAGAGCTCGTGTGGTTCCATGCGAACAAAGACATTTTGCGTGAAAAATATTTTGGACGCCCGTTTTGGGCGTTCCAACGGCACAAAGTGAAAAGAAAAAAAGCCCATAAAATTCGATTTCTAAAGGTTTTTTAACACGTAGTTAACGAAATAACTAACTATAATTGACATATAAGTAATATAGAGTAGAAATTAACTTCAAATTTGGTGAGATTCCTTGATTTGAGAGGATTTGTGATGATTTTGGTGTGTTATTGTGAGTTCTTTGAGATTTGGGGATTTGGGGAGGTTTGGGTAGATTTGAGAGAGAAAGAAATGTGTATTGTGAATAGTATTCATAATTTTAGTACCGCGAAAATCATTTCTAAACTTTCAATTAGTTCAAAATATTATGAGACGGGCTATTTCCACCCTCAATATATCTTATTTCACCACTAAATTAAATGATGTTCCTATTTTACCCCTTTATTCTTTCTATCACATATACTATGTACAAATTCATAAACCGTCAACCACTAAATTAATTAAAATAGTTATAAAAAACTCCACAATTTTTTATTGGAATCTTTACCACAAAATCTCACCCTCTCCACCTTAAAGAACATACCTTCGTCAGATAAAAACATCTCCGAATGTCTAAAAGAGCAGAAATTCACGTTTTGGGAGATATAAATTAAGAGTGCTTGTATGGAAGGTCATGAACTTCCTCCTGAATTGGACAATTTGCCTTAATATAATTTTGTTTCCAAAAAAAAGTAAAAAGTTACATAATTTGTAGGTCATCTGATACGAAAGTTTAAATATCTTGTAATAATATTTCATTGCAAAAAAAAAGGGGAAAAAAAGAAGAAGAAATAACTTAAAACATATAAGAATTAAATGAATATAATGAAGGGTGATGAATTATTTATTTGTGGTGAATTGAGATACTTTGAAGATGACAATAGCACTACTCAATATTATTTATTAGATTTGTTTTGATCTTTTATTACATATAAACCTTAAACTACATTTGTATGTCTTCTAAATGTCTAACTATATTTACTCTTAAATATATACTATGCAATACTTATTGTATAAGGTGTAAACGGATCTAGTCGATTTAGACATGCTTTTGAATTTCTATCGAACTTTTAAAGTTTCATTTGAGTTTAATTGACAAGCAATCGAGCTGAGCTCGAACGAGCTTTAATCGAGCTCTCGTAACCTAATTTTTATGCCAATGATTAATCTGAATCGAACTCAAGTTGAACATCATAACTTATTGATGAAAATATATTTTCAAATTTGGTTCGTTGTGCTAGTAACATGGTATGCCTAATTGAGTCGATCCAATGTGTCTACCATTTCTTAACTTATTGGACCACGAGCCTAATATTGAACACCACTATAACTGAAGGCCTAATCACCTTCAAATAAGGTTTGGGTTCGAGAATCTCAACTAATTAACTTGAGCCCGATGTACGAGGTATAAATACAAATTTTAACTCATTTGTCAAGGCACATTCAATATCCGAACAATACAACTGCTCGTAGTCTCTCTACGACTTTTGTAATCCACACGTCTGACTTCTGCGTCGGAGGAATTTCCGTCGAATCAACCACGACTTATTTTACGTGTTCTTTAATTGTAGATATATCAAAGTCATTAAGCTCGTGAGTCAGTAATCGACTTTGCTTGCGGAACTGAAAAAAGTTTTTTTTTTTTTTCCAATGTTATATGCCTACACTAGATATCAAATATGCAAGCCCATACTTGCATTGGAGAAACCGAGGGAAAATGACATTTATCTCTAAACAAAGATAATAAATTTCTAAACCAAGAATCTCTCCTTATATTTAGCCACAATTCTCTGTCTTTCCAAATCCCATACAAATGGCAACCTCCGCCTTCAAATCCACTTCCAGACGAGGTACAGCGGCAGAACCCAAAGCCCCTCCCTCATCCTCCGCCGCCGCCTCCTCACGGCGGCGATCCCACAGCGTCAGCGCTGTTTCCCGGAAATCCCACCCCCCACTCAACAACAGCACTCCGATCTCCACCGATTTTTCCAACAGTAGAGAAAACCCTCTTTTCTGGGCTACACCTTCTTCACCACCCGCCGGAGAAGAAAATGGGAACACAGCCGCAATCGCTGCTAGAGATAACAAACAACCGTATTCCCCGAACGCAAGGAATTCAACAAACGGCAATGGCGGTAGCAGCAAATCTGTTGGCGAGCAGAGGGGCCGCTCAATCACACGGAGCTTCAGCGAAAACAACGGAATCGGCCGCAGTTTGTCTAGGGTTCGAGGGCGGTCTGCGTCGAGAGCCCCTAGTAAAGGAGCTTATGAGGTTGGGATTATTAATTTAAGTTTTGCTCAGTTGTGAATTGTATTTTAGAATGTGTTTTAGTGTGTGCAAATGTTTGATTCCAATATGAAATTCTCGATTTTCTTCGATTTGATTGATAAGTATTATTGGCTCAATTTGATTGCAAAATACAGTAGAACCTCGATAAATTAATTAGCCTCACTTAAATAATAAATTCTTCCGATCCCAACTTGGTGGGAACGTGCTAAATTATTAACTCGATTATTAATATTTCGCTAAATTAATAGAATTTCCCTAGTCCCGACTGTATTAATTTATAGAGGTTTAACTGTAGTGATCTTGATATATCGAAATGGTAAAGTGAAAGCTCATAGGGTCGTTGCAGTAATATTTATTAGGCTTAATAACATATCATTGCTAGCTAATTGAAAAATCGGCTATTGCACTAATTCGGTTATATATTTGTGGTTGTTTTGTTCTCGACAGAGCGAAAACGAGCAGGTTATGGTAGCATCGATTAAAAAGATCGGTAATGGTATGAATAGAAATAGTGTAGTTAAAAACAGGGTAGAAAAACGTGGCCATGCAAAGGGTAGAGGAGTAATTTCATCTCAGAATCGAGCAACAGAGTGGTCTGAAGATGATTCTGCTGTGAGTAGGGTTGAGCTTTTATTTATTCAATTGATTGCTATTTTTTTCTCATGACGACGATGATTTGAAACCCTAATAAACAAGGTCTACACGTTTTAGTGCAGTTTGCAAATATCAAATTTGGAGGATGGAATTTCAATTGGTTCGTTATCGGAAGTTGAAGAGTTGAGTGTAAGTTCGTACTATTGATGTTACGGGCTCGTGTTCATCTTTCAGATTTTTTTCTCGTTTGTTTTTACTCCTCGTTTTAGTTAACTACAATGAGTGGATCCTGTTCTGCCTTAATTCGTTTTTTTTAATGTATTAAGAATGCTGTTTTTATTGTTCGTTTCAAGATTATAACGAACACTTAATCAAGATTTACGTATCAAATGCATAGGTACCGATTTTTTTTTCTGCGATTCATTTTTTTGATGGACATTTATTTGACTAGTTGCCTGTTTGCTATTTGAGTTCAGGCTTTTCGAAGTAATAGTGTCAGAAGTGTTGCAGCTACAAATGTTGCTCGTAAGCCTTCGGATTTAGTAAACCCCGGGACGGTTGAATTAATCTCAGACATAAGAAGAGAATATTCCACAAAACTAGAAGAGGTGAATATTTTAAATTTCTTTTGGCAAAAATATTCTCTCCCCGTAAAAGTCACAGAAAAATTACCTAAAACACTTGCAGTCTGAAGAACGTGCTAGAAAACTTAGAGAGGATCTTGCTATTGAAGAACAGCGTGGGCAAGAGCTGGATCGAGTACTGACCGAGATACTTCCCGATCCAAAGACGTCTGCTATACAGAGATCTCGTCGAGAAAGAAGGGTAATATTGAGTTTTCTTTTTAATTAATATGGATTCTTTATTATGTTTAACTGTTACATTAGCTTATTATTTTAAAGGGTCTATTTTGCATAGAATTATAGGGTAAATTACAAATTACGAAAAAACCCCTTCTGTTTGGGTAATTACAACCACCCCTCAACTATGAATCTTCTTACACGTCAACCCTTGCGGTGTCAAATTTAGTGGAATCTTCTAGATTATGTGGAATATGCCTCACTTTGTATGTTTTTCCCCATTTGAGCTCCACATTTTAAAACAAGATGATCATAAGATGTGTCTCTTGGCTTGTATCAAATTGTGGTGCATCATAAACTGCAGTTTTGCACAAAACAAGTACAACTAGAGAACATTTCACGACATCTAGAAGATTATGTTAAATTTGACACCATAAGGGTGTACGTGTAAGAAAATTCATAGCTGAGGGGTGGTTGTGATAACCCAAACATGAATGTTTTTTTTCTTCGTAATTTGACCTTACCTCAGGGGGTGACTGTAATTTACCCTAGAATTATATGACAAGAAATTATTGCATTCAAAGGCTTTCTTGGGAATGGCTGGCTTTTCTAGACAAGTCATTACCTAAATTGTCATCACATCTTGACAAATTCAGAATTTAATATCAATTCACAAGATAGGTTTGAATTTATACAAATGTAGATTCTTAATAAGTATGCACAATACTTGTGACATTTTCCAGCTAAAGATGACAGTGATTTTTATTTTGTGGTAGACAAGCAAAGAAAGAAAAAGGATGTCGAAACGCCTAAGTGAAGAAGCCATGTCGTATTTTGACGAATGTGTGTCCTTGTCTACTTTTGATAGCTCCGACTTGTCTGCGTCAGAAGACCTATTTGTGGGTGCTTCGTCTCTATTAGACGCAAGTCCAACCACTTCATTTTGTTATGATCAAAAACAGGTTCCTTTCTTTACTCAAAACGTTAATTTAACCATATTTGATAATTCCTTTAGGGTCCATTTGGATGGAGGGATTTGGAAATCCATAATATAGCGCGCACACACACACACACACACACACACACACACACACACACACATATATATATATATATATATATATATATATATATATATATATATATATATATCCGTTGTTGCAAATAGGAAATATTGAAAGTGTTTTTTTCTTATTTCTGAATACTATTTACGAGTGGGTACAAAAGATATATTTATTGCGCTATACATTTCTTATTTATCTTCCCAGTTTAAGGAGTTACATATGTCAAAGAACAATACAAATCAATTAGAACTTTGTTGTGAAATGCTCTTTGTATATGAAGTTATACTATGTTGTCGTATTTCATTTTCGATTGGTTTCTTGATTTTAGATATTTGGTGGGCAGGTGCAGCAGCAGCTCTACAACCGTGAGGATTCTGTATTGACTTCTCAATTTTACGAGTTCTCATTTGCGGACAAAAAGCCAAAAAGCGTCGAATCTGAAGAAGAAATCAAGAGTTACATCAAGAAGTTAGAGAGAGGCACTAAGAGAAACGATAACTTGGAGGCCACAATATCGTATTACGATGCTGGAGAATATAGCGGAGTCGAAAGTGTGTTAATGGACAGGTTAATGTACAAGAGCAGTATAGAGTCGGGGGGTTTACTTTTATGTGGAGACGCCATGTCTTTTTTTCCTTTCGGCTCGGTTATGTGAAGTGTTTCGTTTTTCTAATAAACAGTGCCAAGTAGTGGTTTTTGTATATGTAAAATGATGTTTTCTTGTCTATCTATCTAAGTGTGGCATGGTGAGTGAGGTGCAACACCTCTTGTCTATGGTTGTAATATGCACTATTTATGATCAATTGTATAAAGGGGTCTTTGTACAAATAAATCAATCAATGGATACTTATTTATAAAGAGATCCTGACAAAAAACTTCTTTACAAATAAGCCTACACATGGTCCAGATTTTTGTAAAGTACTAAAATAGACCCTCATACTTTAATATGCTTTAATTTCATTCTTAATTTAATTTAACTTCAATTTGACCTCAAATTTCACAAATTATTCAATTTTGATCCAAAACATTTTTTTTTGCAAAAAATTTTTTTTTTGCCGCCGGATTCCGGTGTTGACTTTTTGAATTTTTTTGCCGGTTTCCGGCGTTTACTTTTTTTTTTCCTTATTTTTTTTCCTGTAACATTTTTTTTCGTTTAGACAACAATATTGCTATGATTGACAGTAATATTAAGTAATAATATATTACTGTCAAACACAGTAAAATTAACTATACTACAGTTTAAGACAATATTATTGCTATATTAATCTCTAGCACATTAATATTAACACAACAAAACTCATTATTATTGTGTAATAGGGTAATATAACTATGTTGACCGTTCAACAAATGTAAACACAATAAAAGGCCAAAATAATTAATATTACTGTGAGTGACAATAATATTACTATAATAACAGTAATATTACAGTCAACCACAATAATATTACAATAATAGATAGTAATATTATTACATTACTCCGTGAATAACTCAAACAAACAAAAAAAATCCAAACAAAATAATAATACTGATGTGGTTGACAACATATTACTATAACAACAGTAATATTACCGTCAACTACAGTAATATTATTGTGTTTACAGCAATATTATTACGTTACTCCGTGAATAACTCAGACAAAACAAAAAATTCAAAAAAAATAATAATATTGATGTTGTTGACAAAAAAAAAAAAATATTACGTTAATTTACTGTCAACGGAAGAACAATTACATAAATGTATAGTCAACGGCAGTACAATCACGTTAATTAACTGTAATTGATAGTATAATTACGTTAATTTACTGTTAGTGACAGCATAATTACGGTCAACGTTTAGCGGCAGACGTAAAAAAAAAAAAAAAAAAACAGTCAACGTCGGAAACCGGCGGCGGAAAAAAAAGAACAGAAAACAAAAATTGAAAAGTCAATGCCGGAATCCGGCGGCAAAAAATGTTTTTTCGAAAAAAAAAAGTTCTTGAAAAAAAGTCAAAATTGGATTTTGTGGACAAAATTGAGGTTACAATTAAGAATTGGGTATAAAGGGTTTGGGGTAATATTGTCATATACATGAATGTTTCCTTTATTGATAATAAATATTAAAGGGATGAGCTTATTGGTGAAAGAGATATAGCCCCTAAACCTAAAATAATAAAAATACTTGTTTACTTTGTGAAGTTTTCATAGATAAATGTGACACATAGTCTGTGGTATTATGAAGGGACAAGTTTGGATCGCGAAATTGCTATTGATAATCAGGAGTAAACGTGCATATTGAGTTGGGCCGATAATATCAAGTGACTCCTACATAAATAGGTCGGTTGGTACTAGTTAATGTCGGTTCATTATTTGACTAACCTACTAGTCTTTTTTTTTTTTTGTTAAATGAATTTTATTATACATTATAATTACACAAACATTGTGAAACTATTTTTATACGGTTTTTTTTTTCTTTTGAGTAAATTCATGTTATTACAAGGGGAAGTAGGGGGGACTCAAATCCTAGACCTTTTACCCTATTGATAAGGCTAGGTACCAACTCTCTTAGCGAGGGTTCATACAGTCTTTGTAAAGTTAATTGGTTGATTAAGTTCAATAATTGACCATCAATCCCGCTGCATTCTCTCGAACCAATCCCATGTAGAAAGAAAATTAGATCTACCATCAATTGCAAACGGCTACTCAGCCCAAAGTTTATCCATGCCACGACAACATAGCGTGAGATGCAAGAACATTTCCACCCTATCGCCGGTAAAATATTGTAGTTTTCGGCGGAAGTGAAATGCTCCAAAATTTGTGCCATTTTCTGGCAACCTCACCCCTTCCTAACCATCTCAGCATAATTTAATTTTGGGTAAATTACACCTACATCTCATAGATGTGCTAAAATAACTTTACGATACATGTAAGGTCAGTAATTACAATGACCCCCTGAAACATTGTAAGAATATCTATTGGAATTATGCATTGAATAAATTATTTCATTTGGGTTCTAACGGACTATTAACTTCAGGAAATGGTGGAGACGGCATAAAGCTAGGTGGTGTCATATGTTTCCCCCAACATTTCTTAAATCTTTATTAGTTTGTATTATTTATAAATATTCGTCTATGCTAGCATTGACGGCCACCCGGAAAACTAATATTGTGCATATCAGTCCATATGACATGAAATCTTGGCTTCGGTAATTGTTTAAGGGGTGTGGCTGTAATTACCAATACCATAGAGACCTTAAAGTTATTTTAGCATACCTTAGTGTGTAGGTGTAATTTACCCTTTAATTTTTTTACCGAGTTGCGCCGAGCCAATTCGTGAGCTCGATGAGCCGGCTCGAAAAAAGCTCGAACTCGAACTCGAGTTTTTCGAGCTCGAGCTTCCTGACGAGCCGAGCTCGAGCCAGTTTTTAGTTGTTCATGAGCTCACGAGCCGGCTCGCGTGCCTTATTTATTATTTTTATAATTTTTTATATATTATTTTTTTATTTAAATAATGTATAATAATATAAAATATTATATAAATAAATAAAAATAAAACATAAATATTAAAAAATATATATAATAATAATTTATTGTTTCTATTGTAATTTTGTTATATAATGTTTAATAATAATAAAATAATAATTAAAAATATTAAAAAAAACATAGGCAAAATGAGCTTGGGCTCGAGGTCGAGGTCGACAAAATGGCACGAGCTCAAGCCAAAAAAGAGCGAACTTGATTACCTCGAGCTCAAGCTCGACAAAATAAACTCGAGCTCGAGCTCGAACCTGCCAAAAAAGGCGAGTTCGGCTCGTTCACACCTCTACCGATACTATATTATGATAGTACAAACGCATTGTAAACCTCTCATGATTCGAGTAGTGCCAAATCCAAATATCCTCCACTTGGCGAGCTCCTGTCGGAATAGCCATGATATTATCACGGTCAACCGGCCAAAAAAGTTGTTCGAATGAGAGTTTTGCCTATATTTGCCCATAAGTAAACTCAAATATTCTAATCTTAATAGTAAGTTTCATAATATGCAATTAATTAGTCTCTCTCCTCCGAGTCCTCCCATATGACAACTTATAAAGTTATTAAATTTTATATCTATTTCAACCCATAAAATTTGATCTCTATCAAGTGTTAATGTTCATCAAATTTCTATGTTTCATTAATTAAGTAGATAAAAAATAATATGAACATGTTCACCAATTCAAATGCTTTTAAGAGAAAAATAACATAACATCTTTCATCAAACCTGTTAAATCAGGAGATGGGGCCATGGGGCGAGAGCTTCTCTTTTCGGTTTAAGAGAAAAATAACACGACTCATATATCATTGATAATCAGTTACCAAATGAATTTAATTGTTCAACATTCATCATTCAAATATTGATGTTAGTCAATCAATATTCATTTAATTTTAACCATTCACCACTTAATTCCATCAAACACAACATTATGTAGTTTTCATTCTTTTGTTTAATTTGAATTACATTACAAAGGAATTATATAATTTTTTTAAGAGGGCTTCTAAACACATACGAAAGAGAGAAAATTCGACTATGTTCTTGTTATTTATGTGTGTATATTTTGAAATGGGAACGAACAAAATTTGAACATAATTTCGACATAAGTTTGACACAAAAAAGATAGTCGAAGCAAGAATACAGTTGTTTCTTCTCAAGGCAAATTTGCATGCACAATCCTAAATAGTAGCTACCAAAGCTAGGATTACGACGAACAAAAGAGGATTACGACAATTATAAATTATAAATGAAATGTCAATTTTACCCTGTCCCAGCAACACAACCTATTTTTTCCTCATTTATGTATTGTCGCAAATACCCTTTGTACAATTATTATTTAAAAAAAATCGGCAATTATAAATCTATATAATATATAAAAGTTGAATTGCATAGCTAATTGATTGACATTTGGCAATTTCAATTGATGACATGTCATCAATTTCATCCCATGTGGCGAATTGATTGGTGGAAATAAATCATCAAAAAACATGTCATCATTTTCCAAAATTAAAGGTAATTAAATATATTTTATTATTTTATTAATATATTTATATCTTACCATTTATAAAATGCTCTAAATATATCAACTTTCTTGGAAACCCTAAATAAATTTATTTTTTAATTTAATTTTATAATTAATTTAATTTGAATTTAGTTAAATTCGATTTAAAATATTCCGTTATTATAATTGCATAATTGGTGGTGTTACGATTTTTTTTGAATTTTAATTCATAAACTTGAATTTATTAACAAAAAATATTGCAGAATAAGTTATTTGATATTATACATTTTACATGAACATGACTAGAAAATATGTATATTTTTACTAATTTAATATTATATATTAATATAATCTATATAATCTATATAATATATGAAAGTTGAATTCCATAGTTAATTGATTGACATTTGGCAATTTCAATTGATGACATGTCTTCAATTTCATCCCAAGTGGCGAATTGATTGGTGGAAATAAATCATCAAAAAACATGTCATCATTTTCTAAAATTAAAGGTAATTAAATATATTTAATTATTTTATTAATATATTTATATCCTACCATTTATAAAATGCTCTAAATATATCAACTTAATTTCTTGGACACCCTAAATAAATTTATTTTTTAATGTAATTTTATAATTAATTTAATTTGTATTTAGTTAAATTCGATTTAAAATCTTCCCTTATTATAATTGCATAATTGGTGGTGTTACGATTTTTCATTAATTTTAATTCATAAACTTGAATTTATTAACAAAAAATATTGCAGAATAAGTTATTTGATATTATACATTTTACATGAACATGACTAGAGAATATGTATTTTTTTACTAATTTAATATTGTATATTAATATTATCTATATAATATATAAAAGTTTAATTCCGCACCTAATTGATTGACATTTGTCGATTTCAATTGGTGACATATATTCAATTTCTTCCCATATGGCAAATTGATTGGTGAAAATAAATCATCAAAAAACATGTCACCATTTTCCAAAATTAAAAAGATATTAAATTATTTTATTATATATTTATATCATACCATTTATAAAATGCTCTAAATATATCAACTTTCTTTTAATTTAATTTTAATAGTAATTAATTTAATTTAAATTTATTTAAATTCAATTTAAAATCTTCACGTATTATAATTGTATGATTGATGGTGTTACGAAAATTTTGTATTTTAATTCATAAACTTGGATTTATATAAAAAAATATTTCAGAATAAATTATTTGATATTATATATTTTACATAAACATGACCAGAGAAAATGTTTATTTGTTTTACTAATTTAATATCATATTCGTAATTACCAAAATTTTCCTCATGTTGTTTTCGTCTTACATCGACCCCCTTACGGTACGATTATTCACGGAATTTTTTTTATGACGTGAAATATTCCCCGAAAAATGCAGATTCTACCCTGCACAAGACATTTGTTTATGGTACTTTTTAAAGACAAAAATTACCCTGAGGGGGACTTTACACGAAAATATTTATTCTTCTTAAATAACATCGCTTCACAACTTTTTAGTATTACTATTATCTCCCCTAAGGCTAATTTTGTATTTACAAAGTAAGATAACAGAAATGTCACGTCTTTTGGATATTACATGGAATAAAAAAGATTCCTTAAACTGGGGGTACTTTCCGTAATTTAGCCTAAGTTCATGAGGAGTTTCGCAATTTATCCTATTAACAACGATTGTCGTTCTTTTCACGTCTTAACGTTTTCTTATACCCTTATACAATTTTAAATAATTTTAATGTCAGCTTGATAATATAATTAAATATTAATTTCTATAATATTTAATATGTGTTTTTGATGTTTGTGGTACCACACATAAGGAATTTGATATAAAAGTTGCGAGATTGAATAAAATTGTTTTTATACAAAATAATAGATAATTGCAAACACATTGATGCAAAATCAGAATTAGGATTGTGATTAGTATTAACATTAAAATTAGGATTATAATTATTATTCTTTGAATTAGTATTAGTATTAATACTATAGTTAGGATTCGGATTAATATAGTATTATAATTAATATTATGATTAGGATTATCATTATGATTATGATTAATATTAGTAATTGAATTATAATTAAGATTATGATTATTGATTAGTACTACAATTAGTGACATGTATTCGTATTATAATTATGATTAGTATTAGGATTAGGATTATGGTTAGAATTAAAATTAGAATTATAATTATAATTAACATTAGCATTAGCATTAGTATTATTAGTAATAAAATTATTAGGATTATAATTAATGTTAGAAATAAGTTTAGGATTAGAATTATGTTAGGATTAGAATCATGATTAGTGTTATGAATAGGATTAGGAATAGGATAAAATTTGGATAATATTAGTATTACAATTATAACTAGCATAAGCAAATCCAGATTAACATATTAAAATTAGTATTACCATTATAATATGTACATTAGCATTAACATTAACAATATTAACATATTAGTATTAGAATTAATATAAATATTAAGATTAGTATTAGTATTAGTATTAATATTAGTATTAGTAATAGTATTAGTAATAATATTAGTATTAATATTAGTATTAGTAATAGTATTAATATTAATATTAGTGTTAATATTAGTTTTAATATTAGTATTAATATTAGTATTAATATTAATATTAGTCTAATATCAATATCAATATCAATATCAATATCAGTATCGATATCATTATCGGTATCGACATTAGTATCGGCATCAGTATCGGTATCAGCATCGGCATCGACACCGGTATCGATATTAGTATCGGTATCAATATTAGTATCAATATCAGTATCATTATCATTATCAGTATCAGTATCAATATCAGTATCAGTTTCAGTTTAAGTATTCGTATCCGTATCAGTATTAGTATCAGTATCAGTATCAACATTTGTATCAATATCAATATCAGTATCAGTATCAATATCAATATCTATATCATTATCGATATTAGTATCACTATCAGTATCAATATCAGTATTAGTATCAGTATCAATATCAATATTCGTATCAGTATTAGTACGGGTATCAGTATGATTGTGAGTATCAGTATGAGTATGAATATCATATTAGTATGAGTATCAATATTAGTATAAGTATCAGAGTATGAATATTAGTATTAGTATTACTATGAATATCAATATGAGTATCGATATTAGTATCAATATCAATATCAATATTAGTATTAGTATTGGTATTAGTATTAGTATTAGTATTAGTATTAATATTAGTATCAATGTCACTGTAATTATCAATGTAAGTATCAATATTATTATTAGTATTAATATCAGTATTAGTCTTATTCTTAGTATTAGTATTAGTCTCAATATGAATATTAGTATTAATTTTAGTTTTATTATTAGAATTAGTATTAGTATTGGTACGAGTATTAGTATGAGTATTAGTATTAGTATCAATATTATTATTAATATCAATTATTATTAATATTTGTATTAGTATTAGTATTAGTATTAATATTAGTATTAATATTAATATTTGTACCAGTATTAGTACCAATATTAGTATTAATATCAATATTAGTATTAGTATGAGTATTAATATTAGTATTAGTATTAATATCAATATCGCTATAATTATCAATGTAAGTATCAATATTATTATTAGTATTAGTATCAATATTAGTCTTATTCATAGTATTAGTATTAGTATCAATATGAATATTAGTATTAGTATTGGTTTTATTATTAGTATTTGTATTAGTATTGGTACGAGTATGAGTATTAGTATTAGTATCAGTATTATTATTAGTATCAGTATTAGTATCGGTATTAATATTAGTATTAGTATTAGTATTAATATTTGTATTAATATTAATATTAGTACCAGTATTATTACCAATGTTAGTATTAGTATTAATATCACTATTAGTATTAGTATTAGTATTAGTATTAGTATTAGTATTAGTATTAGTATTAGTATTAGTATTAGTATTAGTATTAGTATTAGTATTAGTATTAGTTGAAGTATTAGTATTAGTATTCGTATTAGTATTAATATTCGTATTAGTATTAGTATAAGTATTAGTATTAGTATTAGTATTAATTGAATTAGTATTACTATTGGTAACATTATTGGTATCAGTATTGGTATCGGTATTGGTATCCACATTGGTATCAGTACTGGTAGTGGCGTATACATCATATCTCTTTTGCAATATTTATAACTTTTATTGTTGTTTGAGTAATGTGCATCACTAATTGATTGTCGTTAGTGATAAACTTGCAGGTTATTTGAATATCTATTGCGTTACTTCTATGCTACTGTGTTTGTTGTTACCTTAGTTATTTTGCAGCAGATTCACATGGTGTAGTAGATTGCAATCCAAGAAATAGAGTTATACCATATGTTTTAAATGATTTCACTTAATCTTGATATCGTGTTTTGCACGCTTCATGTTTTTTTATTTGTAATATTTAACTTTATTTCATATGTTAACTCAAATTAAGAGATAAAGTTTATGTTTTTTATTTCCTTCCATTTTGTTTTACTTAAATTGGTATTGTTATAAAGAGATAGTCGTAAGTTTATTTTTCTCATTTTGAAACTGACCTCCGTGCAACGCACGGGTGAAATACTAGTTATAAATGAAATGTCAATTTTACACTCTCTATTTTAATGCAATTTTAGATCTATATTTATTGTTGAATTAAAATTTATAAAGTCAATTATATTATTATTCGTAAAAATCATCAAACCACCCATCCAAAATTGTATCAACTTATAAAATTCAAACTTGTGACCATTTGAAAGCATACAAGAATACTTACCACTACGAAACAACATATAATTGACAATAAACTAACAATACGGATATATATCACAAAGCTACAATGTATAATGATTATAAAACTTATATAAATAATGTTAAATAAATTATTAATTCTCATATAATTACTATTATATATTAAAAATATCCCATACTAACAAAACTTTATATAATATAATTTAAAAATGTAAGGAAATGTTGATCAACTCGTGTAATTTAAAAATGAATTTCGAAAGAATTTGAAGTTTGAATTGAATCGTAAATTGTAAGATTTAATTAAATCGTAATATTTGAATCAAATAAACTCATGTGTTTTCAATTCAAAAACAATATTCAAAAGATTTGATCGATTAAGCTCAACTCATTTCAATTCGTAGACAATATTCAAATATTTGGATCGGTTAAACTCAATAATTTACAATAGCGTATTAATCAAACTACGTATAGTTAAAGTTTAATAACTTTTTTTTATTGAATTTTCTCATAAAAAATAATAAAATTTAATTCATAAAAATCGTAAGATTTAATTGGTTCATGATTAGATTCAATCTTACGACTTACAATTTGATTCTTAAGATTTTACGAATTAAATTATTATTATTTTTTTGTTAAAATTGAATTAAAAGGATAGTAGACGTTAATTATAAATAGTTAACTCGATTAATACGTTCTTGTCAGTGGTTGAACTTAATCGATTCAAATTTTTGAATAATATTTACAAATTAAAAGGACTTGCGCTTAATTGATTCAAATCATACGCTTTAACTAATCTTATGGTTTGATTCTTACGTAATTTAGGAATTATTTTTTAATGATAAAATTGAATTAAAAATGTATTACACTTTAATTAATAATAGTTAATTTGATTAAGACGTTCTTGTCAATAGTTGAGCGCGCTTAATCGATTCAAATATTTTAATAATGTTTACGAATTGAAAGGACTTGAGCTTAATTGGTTCAAATATTACTCTTTGATAAAATATTACGATTTACGATTAGGTTCTTACATGTGTTAGGAATTAAATTTATTATTTTTTATGACAAAATTGAATTAAAATAATATTAGACATTACTTATAAATAGTTAAATCAATTATGTAACACTTTACGTCAATAGTTAAGCAATCGATTCAAATATTTGAATAATGTTTACTAATTGAAAGAATTTGAGCTTAATCGATTCAAATCTTACTATTTGATTAAATTAAATATTAAAAGAAAATTCACAATATAGTATTTGTAGTATGTAATTTTATTTTAAAGTAAGAAAACCACTAATTAGAATGAGTTATAATTTTTTCTTCTTCTAAATAAACATATTATTTTATTTTTTTATTTGGATTTGTCACACTATCGATTTAATAACATAAGTGAGTTTGGATTAAATTATGCATTTTTTTTATTCAATTGAACATTCTTTATATTTTTCAATGGTAGAGTTTATTAATACTAGTATTTCACCCGTGCGATGCACGGTGATCACCTTCGAGAACAAATTTACTATTGAACAATTTAGGATCGTAAAGAAAAAATATTTCAAAATAAATATAAAACTAATATAAGTAAATATGTTGTTAAACAAAACATTTGGTCCGAAGTAACATAATATTTGTTTACAACATAATGCATAAAATATTCTGTTCAACATGTCTTCCATATGAGAATGTTAGAATTAACTAAAGTAATGGAATCAAACACACTGCACCACCTCGTTGGTCTACTTAAATCAAACAGTACATAGTAGATAACCTGTAAAATTTACGTACTTCGCATGAATTGAGTTCAATGCATTCTTTATGAAACAACAATGACAATAATGCGTAATCAAACAATATTTACATTATATTACTTACCAAATGAGAATGCAACGAATATGCTAGAAATACAAAATCATGTGCAACATAAAGAGGACATACACACATTAATAAGACTAAATATCGTTATAATAATATAAATAGACGATAATTTACGACATATACCTTCATATGCGCTGAAATACTTCTTTGTAAACAACGTTGCTAGTTGAACTCGACAACCCACCGGATTCGGACTTGATTAGGATCTTTATGCCAGATCTATTCTTGACTCTCGAGAGTGCAACATACAACTGACCGTGGCTGAATACAGGTCTGGTAGATACAAACCAACATGGGAAAGTGTTTGACCCTGTCTCTTGTCGATCGTCATTGCAAAGGAAATCATCAGTGAAAATTGTTGCCTCTGGAACTTAATTGGCAGAGTAGAGTTCGACGAGACCAACGTCATCCGAGGAATGAAAACAACATCACCGGTATTTTTGCCGGATAGAACCTTGCAGCTAAGAACATGAGTTCCCATTCTAACAACTTGAAGTTTGGTTCCATTGCAAAGGCCTCTTGCCTGGTCGATGTTTCGTATGAGCATAACAGAAACATTTTCCTTGTGTTTCAGCCTATGTAAAGGGAGACCGGAGCAAGACCTAGTGTTGAGGAATTCGGTCGTATAAATTTGAGCATTCTCTTCCGAACTCATCTCATCCTTGCACATACTATCCGCACTGAGGTACAACTTCTCTTCGCCGGAAAGGAGGGAACATAAGTATTCGTTGACAAACTCAACGCAGTCATTAGTCGGCGCAAACAACGCCCTCCCTAGGAAGTAATCGGGATTTGATATGTTACTCAACAAATCCGGATATACAAACTGCAATAACTCCAATAATGGATCTTCGAAATCGGGAATATGTCCTCGGGAATCTCAACAGACGCTTCACCATCGTTTTGCTCTCCCACCTGCCTATTACCGATACTCAATATCCAATCAGCAAACTCCTTTACTTTTTCAACTTCCGATGGATTAGAACTTGATTGAAGCCTCATATTCGTATACAACTTAAGAACCTTACAGTCTTCCCAAACCTGAGATGAGTTGATCGTAGCGTGAACAATGTCCTGCCTTGATGCCTTCAATACAACGGGTAAAATATGTCTAAAGTCTCCGCCAAGAACGACCACCTTGCCACCGAATGGTTTGAGAATATGCGTGATAGATCACAAGGTCTTGTCAAGCGCTTCGAAACAATATGTATGCATCATCGGTCCATATAACGAGCAGCCTTTATAAGCAATTCTGCTTGTGGACTCTGTTGTGTAATGCTGCAGGTGGAACCATCGTGCACAATGACGGGGAGTCCAAATCTAGAATGAGCGGTTCGGTCACCGGGAAGCAGCAATGATGCTATGCCACTCGAAGCAACATTAAGAACTATTTCTCCATTCGAACGAACAGCAGTGGACAACGTTCTCCATATAAATGTCTTTCCGGTACCTCCGTGACCGTAGAGGAAGTACATCCCACCACAATTCTTCCACACATCATCCATGATGGCATCGTAGACCCTTCTCTGCTCATCTGTGATAGAAGAAAGATATCGTTTCAGTTCTTCAGTCATCGCAAATATATCGTAGTCCAACATTTAATCCCTGCACCTCATCGGTTTATAGCTAGGTTTTGTACATACTTTTGATGACTTGAATTTCCTATTTTGTTAATAAGATGAAACAATAGAAAAAAAAATTTAATTTCAATTTTATAAATTATCATTTTGTATATGTAAATTTTTTCTTTAAATGTTAGCCTTTTCTATTATTATTATTTTAAAACAATGGTAAAATAATGAAGTATTTAATATGGTCTAATTACATGGTAGTTGATGTTTAAAATGTCATAAAACAATAACAAATTATGTAGCGTGTGTGCGTGCCAGTCGTAAAAGTTATTGAATGCATTATTACCATTAAATATGTATTGTGAAATACGAAAAGATAGGCTATTTTATTGTAAAACGTTACCAACAACTACATTTGGCGAAAATCGCGTACTGTCGGTGTTGATCTTGCGCTTATATAGGTTTTGCAACCTTTTTGTCAACCGGTTGCGATGAATATTCTAAATAAATACAAAAAGGAATAAAAACGAACGTGTATTGAAAAAAAAATCATCTAATACAGTAAGAAATTGACAAAAATAAATGTTAATTAAAGTTATTTTTCCGAATAATATACTGATTATACAGTTAAATAAATGTACATATGAAATGAGAAGTAAAATATATTTTATAAATTATTATCATATGAACGAAAATAATTAAATTTTTATTATTTATTAAAGTCTTACCAATAGGTACATCACGGAGAATGGATGTATTATGTGAATTCGGTGATTTCGTTGTATCGTCCATCTAGAAAGAATACGATGATGCAATCAGATTACAATTAGATGCCAGCATTGGTATAACATAAAAAATGTGTACATTAAAATCTGATGATAAACATAAACTGGTTCTTCCATTAAACTATTGAAAGGACATAGCAAATAAATCGCATGATATGCCAATGATTTTGATCAAGAAGGACATGGTATTAATTGTATATTATTTTAATTGTTCTTAATTATCCAAACACAGAACAATTAATTAAAACAACCATCAAATCCAACAAAAAATGAATTTGTATAAAACTGACCTATATTGGTATACTTCTGATGCGTCGACAAATAATTGTTGTTCAATTAATTATGCACTATCCAATTTTCTGCCTAACCAACTGTGATAATCATTATTTGATCAAGTTTTGATAGTAGCATACGTATGTAGAAAAAAAAAAGATTAGTGCGGTGCTTGAATATATAATTAAAACCGTAAATTAAGATTCTTAATTTAATTACTATAGAAAATCTATATAATTCTAGATATGCATACTAATGGAAAGTTTAATCATAATTGTGTGATATCATACATACATATATACTCATTTCTATTTTTTTTATTTTTTTTATTTGAACACTATTATTTTATTTCATCAAATAAAGATACTCATCAATTAAGTAAGACCAAATTATAAATATTCATATATAGACTTAAAATAATTAAACAAAATTAATTAGTTAGCTTAAATAAAACAAAATTACCTAATTTGCAACCATTCCATATAATTAAGCCAACATATATTATTTTAATTTAGGCATCCCACTAATAGGGGTGAAAAATCGAAAATATAATAACCCACTAATATATGACCCATTAATTTAGATAATTAATTGAATACCATTAATCGAAAATAATTATAAAAAAATGAATAAACATAAAGCATACGAAAAAAATTAATAGAGAAAAAAAAATTAACCTTACTTGTGTAATTTGTTGGGTGAATGTGATGAGTGTGATGGAAATGGTTGGGGTTTTATAACTTGTGTTGAATTTGGTAAAAAGAAGTAACAATATATAATTGGTTTTATAAGCATAGCAATATGAAGTTTTGAATGAATAGGATGAAGAAAATGAGTGAAGCCAATATGACATTATATAGTTTGTTTGAATAAGTTGTATAAGGAAAATAAATTCAAAATATTGTAATAAATGAATCAATTCTCTTATATGAAATTTTCTTTTTCTCAAAAAAAAAAAAAAAAGGAAGAAATTGTAACACTAATTGTGCAATTTCAATTATGAAAATTCAAACGATTTTGACAATCTAAATAATTAAGGACAATATAAATGGAAAAAATGGAAAGAAATGAGTATACCTCATTTGTAGGGGAATTAATTCAAAGTACCGCTAATTAAAAAGTCAAAAGGTATATAAATGTGAAAATGTTAATAGTTGATTATATAAGGTATGTGGATAAAGATTATTTAGTCATTTTGATTCAAATTAATTAAAATCAATTGCATATATTAATTTATATGGTATATAAATATACAATTGTATTTATATACCTTATATGCAATTAATTTACGTCAATGAAATATTAGTAGTTTATTATATATATAAATTATAAGGTATGTAGATAAAGATTATTTAGTTAATTATTTATGGGAAAGTTAGTAATAACCCCTCATCTAGGAAAAGTAGTTAAGGAAACATCTCATTCCAAAAATAATTAGAGAAAACCTCCTTATCTAACAATGCACCCAAATGATATTTTCATAATTCCAAAATTATCCTTACTTTTTCAATACACTCTCTCTCCTCCATTTTTCCTCATCTTTTTCTCTACGTACATTTCTTCTGTCTCTCTCCTCCCTTTTCCTCCTCTTTTTTCTCTTTCTCTCTCCTCCTTTTCCTCATATTCTTCTTTTCACTGTACACTCTCTCACTCTCACTCATTTTTCTTCACCTTCTTCTTCTCTATTGTACTCTCCCTCTCTCTCTCCTTTTCCTCTTCTTCTTTTTTGTACAAATAGAAAAGGTCGTCACTCATATTATCAATAGGATTGAAGCCGTATACACATTAATATCTTTTTATTTTAATTTTTATTTTCTCTTATAATAAATCGCGTAACAAATTAAAAGAGAAAAACACAACACCCAATTTGTTTTGAGATTAATTTCTGCAAATATGTCATGAGAGTGAGTAGATCTATCAGAATTTTCTATTGATTTTGACAAGGTTATAGTTTATAGGGAACAAAGTATGAATTTCCAGATTCTTCATCTTCTCTCTTCTCTGTGTTTTCTTTTCTCTCTTTTCTGCTTGTTATATTTTAATGGTGTCTTTCAATAAAGTCGTTAATGGAGGATTTCAGTTCTTGAAACTGGGAGATCTAACTCCCACTATGGTTGACAAAGAGTGGTGTGGCGGCGGTGTGGTGACGATGGGGAGGTAAATTTAGGGTTTTTTGGTGGATCGGGCGGATAACGGCGCGGGTAGAGAAATTCGCGCAGGCTGGAACCTTAATCGACTATGTACGTCTTCAATAGTCGATTAAGTTAATCGACTATGCTCTGGTAGTCGATTAAGGTCAATCAACTCCCACTTTTATTTTATTTTTGATTTTTTCATTTATTGATTTCAATTGTATAAATCAATTACAATGTTTGTATAGATTTTGTATTTTGTAAAATATTGTTGATTTTTGCATTGTTTTTGCAATTGTGATTTGTTATGTTTAGTAGCAGATTCTTAATCGACTATGCTTCATCATAGTTGATTAATATACCTGATATAGGAAAGAAAAAAAAATAAAAAAAAATTAAAAATTAAAGAATTTCCTTAATCGACTATGAAGCATAGTCGATTAAGGCTAATCGACTATGCTTCATAGTCGATTAAGGAAACTGATACAAAAAAGACGGAAAAAAAAACGAAAAAAAAGAGAAAACGCTGAGTGCATGATAGTGATGATGTGGCGGGTGGGGGCAAATAGACATGGCCAAGAGCCGGGTCTGACCCGGACCGGCCCGGACCCGCCCCGTTGACTGCCCCGACCCCGCCCCGTTGACCATGGACCCGGACCCGGACCCGGTCAAGTCCGGGTCAGTTTCGGGTCCAAATTATTTGGACCCGGAACCCGACTGGTCTACCCGGCGGGGGGACCCGGCGTGGGGACCCAACCAATATATTTGATAATAAATAGACAATAAATATATATAATATACAACTATGGTGTAAATGATAAATATGTTAAATAAATTAATAATTTTCATATTAATTATTATTAAATAATTTTAATTAAATAACTTTAATTAAATAATTGACAAATGCAATATAAGAAAAAAAATATATATAATCACGGTTCAATACTTCAAGACATCTATTATTAATTAATATATCAATATAATCTCCACTATTAAAAAATATAAAGTATTGAATCAATTCACTTATGTTATTAAAATCGATAGTGTGAAAAAATCGAATGAAAAATAAAATACTATGTTTGTTTAAAAAAATAAATTATAACTCATTTCAATTAATTTAAATCGGTTTACCTCAATTATTGACAAGAACTTATTAATATTATTGAGGATTTTATCATAAGATAATTATTTAAAAATATAAATGATGCTTATTTTAACAAAAATAGATTATATCTCATTTCAATTAATATTCTTACTTTAAAAATAACATTATATATGACTAGTATAATCAAAATATTATGATGTGATTTCTCTTTAAATAATTGGTTTAGTTTGTAAAAATCGTAAGAATTAAATCGTAGATCATATGATTTAATCTTCTTTTTACATTTACTTTTATTCAAATATTAGAATCGAATCGTAAGATTTAAATGGATTAAGCTCAAGTCCATTCATTTTTTTAAATTTTTTTATTATATTATATTTGTTAATAATTTAATTAAATTATTTAATAATAATAAATATGATAAATAATAATCTATTTAAAATTATTTATTATAATCATTTTACACCTTTTGTTTATGTTATATATATTCCTTGTTATAATAATTCTAACTATAAATATAAAATATAAATAACACTATCAAATGATTATAATAATTGTATAACTAACGTTTTATAAATTATTAATTGTCATGTTGACTATTATTAATATCAAAAATCCCGACTAATAACAAATGCATATATATTTAATTTTGAAAAATATAAAAAAATCCGATTTAATTTAAAAGCAAGATTGAATATAGATTTTTGAAATTTTAAAAATTTCTCAATTATTATTTTCACTTATAAATACCCATAATCCAATTTTCATAACTTTCATTTTATTTAGTTTATGTCCCAAGGTCTTAATCGTTTTATTTTTTTCTAAAATTGTTTAACGTTTAAATTCAATTATTTTTTAATTTTGAATTTAAAGTTAATCTCATATGTTTTCAAGTTCCAATATAAGTTTTTTTTGTTTAGAAAAAAAATTGAAAAACCGGATTGGACCCGGACCCGACCCGGACACGCCCCAGACCCTGATGGATCTAGGTGGACCCGCCTCAGACCCGGACCCGGCTTCCCGCGGGTCGGTTTCGGGTCCCCTAAAAGTCGGACCCGGACCCGACCCGCCCCGTGGCCATGTCTAGGGGCAAAGCTAGAAAACATAATGGCTGAAAATAGGTGTGGACTTTTCTCAAATGACAGAAATATTTTGGGCCTTTCTCTATTAAAATAAGTAATGAGGGGTTTCCTCAAAGAGCCCATTATTTATATGCATTGATACTTATAGAATAAATAATTCAAAATAAGATTATTGTGCATGGGATAGTATAAAAGGAAAGTGCTTGAAAGTGAAATAAAGAAAAATAAATGGGTCAAAATGGGAGATGACATTTTTTGATTGTGAATTTTCCGCATTATTGATTATGTAGATATATTAGAATTTTTTTAATACGTAATAAATATACTTATTACAAAACAATATAATTAAATAGGGATAATTTGACAAAACCCCCTCGTTACACAAGTGTCATTACAATGAGCCCAATTTCATTTTGCATATTTAAGATAAATCCAAAACAGTTTTTATTAATTAAAAAAATTTAATTATCACCATTGTACCCCTAATTAAGAAATAAGGTATATTTAATTTTGATATTAAAAGATTTACAATATATTTTCCATTAAAGGGTCCTAATAATTAGGAAATTAGTTACCCATATTAATGAACATATTTTTCTATTCTGCGATCTCTCTCTCTCTCTCTCTCTCTCTCTCTCTCTCTCTCTCTCTCTCTCTCTCTCTCTCTCTCTCTCTCTCTCTCTCTCTCTCTCTCTCTCTCTCTCTCTCTCTCTCTCTCTCTCTCTCTCTCTCTCTCTCTCTCTCTCTCTCTCTCTATATATATATATATATATATATATATATATATATATATATATATATATAGGGCTGGCAATCGGGCCGTGTGAGCCGAGCCTGGGTCGGCTCAAGCTCATATACCATCGGGCCTCATTATTATAGGCTCAAGCTCAAATACCATCGGGCCTCATGCCTATAGGCTCAAACTCGGCTCACGCATTTTTTCGGGCTTCGGGTTTATATCGGGCTTATATCGAGCAATAAACAAATTACATATTTTACAACTTTGCAGTCGACATATTAAAGAAAAACAAAAAAAAAACTTCGCAGTCTAAGAGAAAAATCTAGACTATTCATTGAAAATCAAAATAAGCTTAAAAAATAAATAAATAAATAAAAAATCATAGTCTGTTCATTAAAACAAATAAAGCTTAATATTGCAAATATTTAATCCTTAATTAATTATACTAAAAAATGCATCCGAGGCCAAAATGAAAAAAAAAATCATAAAATAAAATAACTAGAAGCAATTCTAAATGTCCTTAACTCTTTTCGAAAATCTTGAGACCTAAAATAAAAAATTAAAAAGGACAACAAATATATATATATATATATATATATATATATATATATATATATATATATATATATATATATATATATATATATATATATATATATATTAGGTCTTTATTCGGGTCGAGCCATGGTAAGCTCCGACTCGGCTCATAGTTTAATCGGGTTTAATAAAACGGCTCAAACTCAGCCCGGCTCACAATTAATGGGGCTCGGCTCAAATAAAATCGGGCCGAGCTATCGGGCTTCGGGTAGGCCCGGCTCACTTGCCGGTCCTATATATATATATATATATATATATATATATATATATATATATATATATATATATATTTCCGTAAACCACTATAAAAATATGTATAAAAATTATAGTATTATAGTGATTTTCAATAATTTTTGTACATATTTTTATATAAACTGTATATACAGAGTGGTTTTTATGTTGACATAGTTGTTATACAGAGTAGTTTTCAAGTTTACATAGTTGTTATACAGAGTGGTTTTCATGTCATATAATTGTTATACATAGTGGTTTTCACGTTTATATAGATGTTTATATAGAGTGGTTTTCATGTTATATAGAGTGGTTTTTATTTAAAAAAAAAAACTGGAAAAAAAACCATTTTAAAAAAAAATCGATAAGTTTGTAGTGGATTATATTAATAATGTAGATTACGTTAGTTTTATATTAATATTTACTTCAATTTTGTAGTGGTTTTCGATAAATTTATAGTGGTGTTTGATGAGTATGTAGTGGATTATATTAATAATGTAGATTACGTTAGTTTTATATTAATATTTACTTCAATTTTGTAGTGGTTTTCGATAAATTTATAGTGGTGTTTGATGAGTATGTAGTGGATTATATTAATAATGTAGATTACGTTAGTTTTATATTAATATTTACTTCAATTTTGTAGTGGTTTTCGATAAATTTATAGTGGTGTTTGATGAGTATGTAGTGGATTTCACAAATTTAAAAAACTGAAAGAATATAAAAAAAATAAAAAAAACCAATTTTTGTTTAATTCGAAATAAAGAAACTATTTTTAAAAAAAAAGAAAAAGAAAAAGAAATAGAAAAACTAGAATGACGTGAGAATTGAGAGTGTGAGAAATTTGGGGGATTTGAATATTTAAAAAGAATTAATTGATTCTCCATAATAATATATATATGGTAACTTTCAATAATCTTAAGTAGGGGCATTTTAGATAATTGAAATCAATTGGATTTATCACAAATATCAACAAAAAAATATGGATTTATCATGAATTCGAAATTCAATGAGGGGGTTTTGGCAAATAGCCCCAATTAAATAAGCATTATATTACGATGTATATTTTTTCCATTAAAATAAGCATTATATTAATATTTGCAATGTAATATAATTAAATAACTAAAATAATGATTAAATAAAGTTTGCATAATAAATTGAATTTAATAATATGTATATTTAAGTATGTATTAAATTTACTATTTTAATTACGATGTTTTCCATTAATTTAAATTATTTTAATAACAACATTCTCCATATATTTTAATTACATATGTTAAAATTAATTAAAAATAATAATTAAATAAAAATTGCATAATAAATTGAATTTAATAATATTTATATTTAAGTAAGTATTAAATTTACGACGTTTTCCATTAATATAAATTATTTTAAAAATAATTGGTATTTTAAAAATATTTTTCATGGTTGGCAAAAAATACAAAAAAACATGAAATTCCTAAAGAGGATAAATTGTTTCATAATTTAAAATAAAGTTTAATGACATTCTATATATTAAAACAATGTTTTATAGTGATAAATTGGAATGGAATAGTAATTATGGAAAGAAGTCCAAAAATGAAAGAAATGAAAAAATGTTGGATCAAACCGAAAAAAACAACACTAACAAAATATCATAGCCAACTTTTTTTTCTTTCATTTGTTGCTTCTGGCGTCGGAGTGAGGTGAAGACGAAGATAAATACGGTTGAACAATTTTGCTTTGGTGTTGGATGGGAAATGTGGTTTTACACTTGTATTGAGTATGATAATTAAGTTAAATATGTATAAATAAGGAAATAACTATTTATTATATAATTAACATAAATGCTGATATTCAAATTTGTAAGAAAAAATAAAAGATATGATTGGCCAATATTATGTTAATTTACTATCAACGGCAGAACAATTACATAAATGCATTGTCAACGGCAGTACAATTACGTTAATTAACTGTCATTGACAGTATAATTACGTTAATTTACAGTCAGCGACAACACAATTACGGTCAACGTTTAGCGGCGGACGTAAAAAAGAAAATCAACACTAGAGACTGGCGCGTCAGAAACCGGCGAAAAAATCCGGAAGGAAAAAAAAAAAAAGAAATTCGAAAAGTCAACGCCGGAATCCGGCAGCAAAAAAAAAATGAAAAAAAAAAAGTTTTTGAAAAAAAAGTTAAAATTGGATTTTTGTGGTCAAAATTGGATTTTTGTGGACAAAATTAATTAAATTGAGGTTATAATTAAAAATTGGATATAAAAGTTGGAGGTAATATTGTCATATACATGAATATTTCCTTTATTTATAATAAATATTAAAGGAATGGAGTTGTGAAAGAGATATAGTCCCTAAACTTAGAAAATTTGCAGATGTCTAAGTTTGGTCTCTGCTCCGAGGTGACATTCTTAGAAAATTTGCAAAGTTATATCTATCTTCATGTGAGTGGGAAAACTGGCAGCATTTCTTGTGGAGGATAAAATTGAGAGTTTCCACATATAGATGGAAAAGCCGCCGGAGGTAGCGTCGAGTTTACAGGCGGAGCAGTGTGAGATTCCATCGTTGAGTCTGCAGAGGAGCAGTGTAGATGGTCAAAAGAATCCAAAATCCTCATTCCGAAAAAATCCCAAATTCTCATTCAAAACAAATCCCAAATTCAATTCAAATAAAATGTGTTAGACGGATTCCATCATGGCTTCGGATCTTGGATTTGTTGGAAGAGGGAAATAATGATATCTCCCCCACAAGCTGAATCCCACCCTCAAATCCCCCACACACACGTTTTCTTCTTCTCTGATTCATCTCTGCACAAAATTTGCCACCCATCAATTTCTTTTTGCTTTCACACATTTTATAGTTTCCAGTTTGAAAATTTTCTAAGGAGCAGGTTCTCTCTGAGTTGCAGATATTCCCACCTTCTTTTTCCTTTTTTTTTTTGAAGAATATAAATAAATTGACGTTTTTGCCCCCTTAAAACTCACGTGAAAAGCACGTGCGTAAGATTTCGGTCGTCAAAATGATCTGAAAATTCCAATTTCGAGGCACCGTGCAGCAAAAAAAGAAGTTCAGGTAAGAATGTGCAATTCTTTTTTGTTTGCGGGGCAAAGTGAAAAACCGACATCAGTTTAGAGGGCAAACTGCTTTTTACTCTTATGTAAATATGTATATGTTAGTGTTATAATAGGTCATGTATCTTATGATACACGATATGATATGGTATTAGGGGTGGGAACGAGCCGAGCTCGTCTCTTTTGGCCAGCTCGAGCTCGAGCTCGAGTCCTGGTTCCCGAGCTCGAGCTCGAGCTCGAGCTCATCGAACCAATTTTTTTTGGCTCGAGCTCGAGCTCGAGCCAATTTTGGCGAGCTCGAGCTCAGGAATAATTTTTTTTTTTTCTTTTTTTTTTATTATTTAATTTTTTTATTAGAAATCATTCATAGGAAAATAAAAAAAATTATAAAATAAATAATGAACTCTAGGTATATATATTTTTTATTTTATATAATTATGAATTATTTAAGTAATATAGATTTGTTTCTATTTAAATACTAGATATATTTATTATTATAGACTATTTACTATTTAGTTAATAATAATAATAATAATAATAATAATAATAATAATAATAATATATATATATATATATATATATATATATATATATATATATATATATATATATATATATATATATATGTAAAAAAAAAAAATAGAAGGCAGCTCGCGAGCCGGCTCGCGAGCTGTCGAACAGCTAATTTTGGGCTCGAGCTCGAACTCGTCCGAAGCTCGAGCTCGAAAATCCCGAGCTCGAGTTCGAGCTTTTTTCGAGCCGGCTCGTCGAGTTCGCGAGCCGGCTCGGCTCGTTTACCACCCCTATATGGTATAAATGGAAAAGATTTGCTATACACAATTTGATAAAAATGGAGCAAACACCAATTCGAGTCCGACACCTATTCACCGACAAGGCGCTATTTGGAGTTTGATTGGGCGGTTACGACTTTCCAAACACAATAACATCATTGTCGTCATGCGTCGCACTTCTATTAGCTAATTCTAATAATTTCAAATTAATTTAGTTATATTACCAACTCTCATTAGGAGAGTTGGTACCTAGCCTTAACAATATGGTAAAAGGTTTAGGGTTCGAGTCCTCATTCCCCTACTTTCCCTTGTAATGACTTGAATTACTCAAAAAAAAAAAAAATTCAGTTATATAACAAAAAAAATTATCGATTTTAATTTAAATCAGGCTTAAGTCCTCCCGAAGGCCCACGACCCACATGGTTATGGGTGCGGGCCGAACGAAAAAAATAGAGGCATTAGAAAAAAGCGAACAATTTCCTCAAAAAGAATAGGGTGACAAATAATGAAGAGTCAAAGACAAAACACCAAGTAAATAGCTTAGTAGTTCCTAGTGGTTTGACCAGTAATTAACCAAACTATTGAGGTTATAATAGTAATATCACAACGCATCTTTAATTACATTAAGTTAATAGCTAATCATGCATCTATCTACAGAGACAGATATCTACTGACAAAATTATTCACCAATATCTTCATCTTTTAACTTAACTACAATAATATTAGTATTAATCATTATTTTAATATAAAAATATTTTTTGAATTTTGTAGAGAGAGAAATGTATATTATGAATATGAATTAAATTATATAAGTATAATGTATGTAAATGTGAGAGATAGATTCCCCATGAAATGCAGAAAACCAGAGAGTGGGGTTTATAATGCCAATTGGTAAGCATGGCAGAGTGGTTATGCCAAGTGTTGAACACTTGCTATAAATCTTTTACTTAACCCTGGTTTCACTTTTACCTCCATCTGGTACCCCTGGTTAAATTAAAATTTAAAACCCCCTAGCTACATTTCTTGCTTTTCTAACTTTCTTTTTTTTAATATCTATATTTTTTATTATTTGTTTTTTTTCTTCATCTTTACTAGTAATTGTTAAATTGGGGATTTCATACCTTTTTATATATATAAAAAAAAAATCAACCTTGTAAATAAACAATGAAAACATGTATTTACTAAAATAACCCTGGACATATAATTTTTGGACATAATTTTGCACCAATAAAAACCAGCAACTATCTCGTGCTATTGGAAAATAGCAATAGAATGACTCTCTCTCTCTCTCTCTCTCAATATATATATATATATATATATATATATATATATATATATATATATATATATATATATATATATATATATATATATATATATATATATATATGTATGTATGTATCTCTCTCTGTGTGTGTCTGATTAAGTGAATAGAGGAGACATTGAAAAAAATGAATGAATAAAACAGGTGAATCTATAACAAAAAAACGCAGAGAAGTTTGTATTTTTCCTCTATATATATTTTCTCTCTCTACACTAAGCACATAAATTTTGGTAAAAACCAGCAGAAAATAAGGGTCTTTTTCTCCCCTGCTTTTCTTTTCTCCTTGATTCCACACCAACCCACCCATCTTCACACACATTTCCACTGCGTGTTGTGTGTGTTTCCTTTTGTTTTCTCTGTCTTCACTTATATATATATCTATATACATACAGACAGACCCAGAGAGAGAGAGAGAAGAGAGAGAGAGAGAAATCTAGAGAGAGAAACAGAGAGAGAGAGAGAAATGAAGAGGAGGCACCACTCCTCTTCTTGCTCCTCCTCTTCATCTTCTTCCTGCATCGAATCACCAATCACAGCAAACAACGAGCCTCTGAAAAAACCCAAGCCCAAACGTGTTCGAGCCAAGAAAATTCCCACCACCACCGCCACCACCGCCGCCGCCGCCGCTGATAATTCCGCCGCCACCTCTGCTAAATCAAGAAGCTCCATTTACAGAGGCGTCACCAGGTACTTTACCTTTTTTCTTTCTTACACATGCAGGATTGCTGAAATTGGATTTTAATTGCTTGCATGCATGAAATTTCAAGATTTTGGACAAAGCCCACAACAATAAATCAATCACAAAAAAAAAAAAAAATTGAATCTTTTTTTTTTTAATTCTTTTTTAATTAAAAAAAATGGTTAAATTAGTGTAATGTGGTGGTGCAGGCATAGATGGACCGGGAGATTTGAAGCTCACCTATGGGACAAAACTACATGGAACAGCATTCAGAACAAGAAAGGAAGACAAAGTACTCATTTTTCTCTTTTTTTTTTTTTCTTTTTTTTTTTGCCCTTTCTATTTTAATTATTATTATTTATCTTAATTAATTGAAAAAGTTGCTTGAAATCAAGAAGGGATCTGCGATCTTAGTTTAAATTAATCAATTATTTTAACCTGGCCCCCAGTGTTTTTATTTGTTAATTATTCTTTTTCTTCTGCAGTCATTAGTAGTTTAATTACTTCTGACTGTGTGTTTTTATTCTTGATGATGATCCCGGTCCATTCACAACGTTCGTTTTAACGCATTTGTCGCTGCCGCAGTCTATTTAGGTAAAATCTCGCATTTTTTATTTTATTTATATTTTATATATGGTTCAAATGTGTTCAAGTACATTATATATATTCAATTGCCTACATTGCATGCAGAGGTTTAGGCAAGAAAATTTGAATTTAATTAGTGACTAATTATTAATTATCGTTAATTTAGGTGCCTACGACAACGAGGAAGATGCCGCTCGGACCTATGATTTAGCTGCCCTTAAGTATTGGGGACCAGCCAGTATCCTCAATTTTCCTGTAAGTATATATTTTTGTGTGTGTGTGTGTGTGTGTATTTCACTGTTACATTGCTTTGTTTCTTTTATATCAATGCTTTTCCGTTGTCCATATTCGATTTTTGATTTTTTTCGTATTTAAGAAAAAAAGTATATATGAGTAGGAAATATTGGGATAATTGCTACATTATTGCGGTGATAGTGTGGGGGCCGCCGGCTAACGTATTAAATTATGGCCGTTAATTAATTAATATTGTTTTGACTTATAATGCAGGTCGAGGGATACACCGGCGAGATTGAGGAGATGCAAAAGTTGACTAAGGAAGAGTATCTAGCTTCCCTCAGGCGGCGGAGCAGCGGATTTTCGAGGGGTGTTTCGAAATATCGTGGCGTGGCTAGGTAATTTAAAAAAAATAAAAAATAAATAAAATATAATAAAATTCATGTCATTTTGTTTGCCGTTTTCGAGTACGATATAGATTCTTGGTGTATGTATATATGTTATATGTATGTATCTGGTCATGACTCATGACTTTTTGCTTTTCATGCTTTTCTCACACGAAAAATGAGTTGGTGAGAATCCACTACTCGTGTTTTATTGGTTGCGCGAAAAAAACGTGACGTTTTGTGTGATTTCGACATTAATTTTTGGCATTTTTCCACTTAAGGAAGAAACGACATATATATATTTTTTTTTGAATTTTGAATAGGCACCATCACAACGGTCGGTGGGAGGCTCGGATTGGGCGCGTGTGCGGAAACAAGTATCTCTACCTAGGAACTTACAGTATGTTTCCTCAATTTATTACATAGCTTTTTCTTCTATTTCCACAAAAAAAAAATTATTTTTTTAATTTTTTATTTTAATATAAATGCTAGAAGTGTTAAAACAATTATTTATTTTTTAGTTAGCAAACCCCACATAATTGGCTGTAGAGATCTGATATTGGAAATCCATTTGCTTGTCTAGGACCACACCAAATAATTAAAAATAAAAATAAAGCTGACATGGCAAATTGCTGACTGGGTTAGGACTTCATAAATTATTAAATACTAAAAAATAATTAATATTTAATAAGACAACATTTTCAGGCCTTGAAAGAAAACTTTCCAGTTCAACTTTATGAATCTGGAAATATATTCCTCTGGTGGGCTGGTGGGTTGAGATTCAATTTTTATTTATTTATTTTTTTAAATTAATACCTATTTATTGAACTTGAAAATTTATTTTTTTCCATGTACGAATATTAGTAGTGATAAGCAATGAAATTAGAAACAAAAAATTAGTCGCAACACGTAACGCACATATGAATGTGTGTGTGTGTGTTGAAAGTGTCGAGATTTCCACGAGACGATTTGGAAATAACTAAATTCAATATACATTTTATATAGTAATAGTTGTGGGGGTAATCACTAGCTAGTGTACTTATATAGTAATTAGTGGGCATACATTAACAACAATTAAGAGCTTGATTACTTGGATTACTTAATTAGAGAGATTGAATAGATTAATTACTATAATATCATGCACATTATCTTAGATTAATTAATGTTTCCAAGCTCGTGATGCTGTCAGATTGTTTAAGCTAATAAACCTTTAATTCCCTATTAGAAAAGATTATGTGTAATACTAATTCTCTAGTTAACTATTTTAGAGAAGTACGTACTCTTAAGACCTCGTTTGGTTGGCAAAACATGATTAGCTAAATTAAGATTATACACAATCTTACGAGAATCCAATTGCGTAATTGAACTAGAGGAGGTTCGATACACAATTTCACCAATAAATCAAGATTAGATAGCTAGCCTGATCAAACATCAAATAAGGTCCAACTATTTAATTCACGACGACTTACCCTGACAACCAAACGAGGCATAACTCTTCAATGAGAAAATTTCGGGACAATTTCCACTTTCGGTGCATTTGTTTATTCATTCACAAACATGCACTAGCACACACATAAACTCGATGCATCGAGTGGCTCTAGAATACTTTTTTCCTTGTCATTATTGCAATTTATAGTATGTATTTCAATTATCCGGAATTCTCAACGGAGTCTCGTTTTCTTTACCTAGGTACACAAGAGGAAGCAGCGGCAGCATACGACATGGCAGCAATAGAGTTCAGAGGTTCGAACGCAGTTACAAACTTCGACATCAGCAATTACGCGAACAAGCTGACAACCAAAGTCCAACCGGAGGTACAACTAATTAGGCAAGAAGAACAACTCCAAGTCAAGAAGGAAACAAATCCAATAATCCCCCTCGAAAACAACAACAACGTACAACCCGACGAAGCACGCGAATATCAAGAAGAATATGGAAACCAAGTCGTACTCGACGACAACGAGCACCAACAAAGCATTCCGAAACTAGAGTCGATGATGGACTCGATTGTAATGGACCCCACGGAGGAGCACGAGCACCCGTGGGACCTATGCCTCGATATCGGGTACAATATTCTCCCGATTCTCGATATGCCTATGGAGAAAGCTTCTGAAGTGCTCGATTATGAAGACTTTGAGGATAACATCGAGTGCATTTTCGATGACAACTTGTTCCTCGACGATGTCATCAAGATGAACGGTTCGGATGGTTTGGTGGACGGGGATTTGAACGGTCAGGATGCGTTGACTTCTCCTTCTTCTTCGGAGTTGTCGAATACTACTACATCGTCGTCGGTTTGCAGCGACGTTGTTATCTAGTGTTTTAATTTCTTTAAATAGTTTTTCGGGGTTTTCGGAAACGTAACTTGTGGTTCTAATTTAGTTATTTAGAAGAGATAAAAATGTAGAATTTCAGTGATTCTGCACACAAGCTGGGCAAGTCTTGGCTTGTGATGTGTTGTTTTTATTTTGTTTAAATTAATTTCATAAGATTAGGTTGTTGGAACATTAGCTATGTTTATCACTAATAATTCTTGGATTGGTTAGTGGTTTTATAAAATTAAATTGACTTCTTACCTGTTTACTTTATTTTGCAGAACCTGAATAAAATTATACTCGATAAACTAATAACCTTGTTTAAATAATACTTTCTTTCAGATTCGGTAAAAATGTACTAAATTATCAACTTGATAATTTAATGTTTTGTTAACTTAATAGAATTTTGTTAGTTGCGAATATGAATAAATAAATAAATAAATAAATAAATAAATAGATAAAAGCATGAAGTGTGTTTTCTCATTAAAATTCAAGGACCAAACATACCTCAGCAAAATATTCCAACTATTAGAAATGTAGAAACATAAATTTGTGGAAGAAAAAAAAAGAATGGGAATATTAGAGAAAACTGCTCACTAGATTGAATAACCAAAGATAAGAAGCATTTTAGCCAAAATATGAAATACAAAGTGACTATTTCCTTTTTCCTTTTTCTAACATTACTCATGCTGCAGATAGTACTTGGATGATTTCTTAAACAATTGTTTAGCTTATTTTAATATCTTATCACTTGAAGCGTATCTTTTTGTCAGTTATAATAGACATGTCAATTTTTTGTAATTAAAATTCATCATGGAAGCTTGTCGGAATTTGAATATGTCGGGGGTTTGACTTACATAGAGAGATGTTTTACCCTGATTTGATGTTCTGTTTTGAGATACTTGATTTAATTAAGAAAATTGAGTATCCGATTACTAATCCACTTTGATTTAGAATACCATCTGAAATTGAGCTCAAACTACTTGTTGATGACCATTAGAGCTACCACCGGATATTATAGTGAAATTAAGAAGTAAGAATGAGCCAAAAAGAACTAATTTCAAATACAAAAATGAGGAAAAATACAAGTAAAAAAGGAACATTTAAGGTTCGGGCCCTTGCACAATATTTATAGCCAACAGAGGGGTGAAAATGTCAGAAAAAAGACAAATGCTAAAACAACTGCTGGTAAATTTGAGGGGACATTTGGTACATTTCGTAATTAAAAGGTGTGTTTGCGACATATCCTATAATTTAGGGATGCAAAGTGAACTTTGCCCAAAATAAAATATGTGACTCCACAACTGTGCGGGGCTCTAACCAATTGCGTTAGCTGACTCTCTTCTAAGAAGCCCCTGAAAACAAGAGTCATGTGCGTCTCACGTGACGTAATCACATACGGACGGAACTAATCAAATAATATATGGACTGAAACTGTAATTATCGTGCATATACACACAAACACACACATTGATGTGTATAGATCAACGATAAAAAAACACCTGATGTAACCTCCATAAACACACACATTGATGTGTGTAGATCAAGTGCAACCTTCAACGGGTGTAGCATAGAAAAAACCGATTTAAACATAACTTCAAGTTTTTATGCAATCATTTTTCATGTGCAATAACATGTATGAACAAAACATAGGAAATATCAAACATTAGATTAATAATTAATTCACATGCATTATTTTATTACATAACTCACACAAATAACATATTGTCTTCCCCATCTCAAAAAACCAAAACACATGCAAGGAGAAGAAAGCACAACCTTCCCCTCCATAATTAAGTCAAATACAATACTTGCTAAGCTAAAGAGCTAGAGTTCAACACACAGTAAAACACACTTTATCTACAGCACATACTATATTAAGAACGTTAAACGGGCACACGATGACGTGGCTTCTTACAGAGCCTTACGTAATAGTACGGATCTTTTGCACACAGCTCCTAAAGGTACCACAAAGATACTTCCTGCCTCGACGAAGGATCCATGGACGATGAATAGTCGGCCTGTGTAAAATTGAACGGCGAATCAAATCCGAATCCACCGATTTCCGTTGACGGAAAAGCGGATTCTTGAAACGGGCCCCGCCCACCAAATAAACCTCCCTGTTCGACAAAATTACCCTCATGTCCAATCTGCTGAGGTGGACGATTCTGGTCTACAAGAGCATTGAAATTCCCGGAATCGAACCTATTGGTATTGTTATTATTGTTATTATCATAGAAAGACATGAGCTCGTTAATCATTCTTTCGCCATCTTCCGGAAGCCTAAGTTCAGAAACATCCACACGAGCTGGCAGATTACTATTCGTCGGAGCAGAATTAAAGCGGAATTGGCAATTATTTTGATGATTGTTTCTCCACGTTCTGTCACTAAACCCCATACGAAAATCACTGTGTGGGCACTGCACAAACTCGCACGTATACACGTTCCCCCCGTTTTGATTATTCTCCTCCTCCGCAGAAGAAACTTGTTTCCTTTTCGGGAAAAAATCCGAATCAACGTCAAAAATCTCTCCTTTAACCGGATTAAACGGTGGCACGACAAAAGTAGGCTCGTCTTTAGCCACAGAAACACCAAAACCGAAAAGATTCCTATCAAGGGTTTTCTTGCATTCCACTTCATCGTCTTCCACATCATAGTCACTGCTATTATCACTAACCAAATACGATCCGGCCCCACCACCAATCAACGGTTGACAGCTGTCGGGGTACAGCTTCCTCGACAAACCCTCTTCGTGATTAACAATCGAGAGCCAGGTAGCGCTCTCTTTTGCAGTCATCTTATCCTGTAAGCACTTGGACTGGCGGACGAGCTTACGTATTTTTGAAATATCGGGGGAGATGTGTTTGATCACAGCCGTTAAAACACTAACCTTCCACACCTTCTTCAGATCGTGCGGCTTCTTATACGGTGGTGGAGGAGATTCCCCTTCCGGCAACCCCAACTGTGCCCACCACTCCTCCTCCCCGGTCGGCCACCACGGCGGCGGCACCCCCTTCTCTAGTGGGAACCGCCGCTGTGGCGGATTGCAGTGCTGCATCAATGCCGACAGCAACGAACCCAATGTAGTGTCCTGAAGCTCCTGGAGCGTGCGGGGGGTCGAAACCACCGCACTCAACGACCCCTCATTGACTGTCCCGGGAATAGAATTCTCGGCGCTGTATTTAGCAATTGCGGCGGGCCCGTTCCGGTCGAACCGAACCCTCTCTTTCCACCACGCGCGGAGATTGTCTGACGCTCCAGTGACGGGCTTTCCGTTTTCGGGGATTATACCGTACACGAAGCCCTGTGCTTTGCAGACTTCCATCATTTTCAGCATGTACTTCAAGATCCCGTCTTGGGCGCGGGACATTTTCTTCCTGCGCGCTTGCTCCTGGGAGTTACGGTGTGGCCTCGCAACGCCGCCACCGTTGGTTTTATTCTGCTGCTGCTCCTTGAGGCGTTTCAAGAGCATTCGGTCTTTCCACATACGTCTCTCCAGTTCGTCCACATCTAATTCTTCATCGCTGTAGTCTTCATCCACTGGATCGACCTCCGGGGTAACTTCGACTTCTCGAGGAGAGAGAAAATCGAGATTATCGGAAAAGCCCATTTCCTCGAAAATGCCCATTTTAGCACTGACTCAGCAGTCCAACAACCGTATTCAATCACACGTTCACTTCTCTGTCACCCCTCTCGCACCGCTTAACAAAGACGGGTTTTTTTTTTTCCCTGATACAAAACGCGGAAAGTTCGCCGAGTTAAATTCTCGGTATTATCCGGATCGTACATAATTAAATGAGAATTAAAAATAACCCCTCAATAAATCCCATTTATCTCTTCCTACAAGTTAATAAATTAAGTATCAAATCATCAATCGAAAGGGGGAATCTTCATAAATTATTAATCGAAACCGAAACCTCAATCGGTTGTCATGTGATCTTCAAAAACCCTAATAGAATCACTGATCTACAATCTCTTTTAAGGGAATACGAGATATTTATAGTTCCAATTAATAACATACGCAATTGAAAACTTAGAACATATAAAACGACACCGTATCATCACTAAATTTAGCAAAAAACCAAACATAATTCATTCTTGCCTGTAATACCATAAAGATCACCTAACAATCAAGAATTTTCACTCCACCTACCCCCAAGATGCGAACTTTACACCATAGAGTTGACACAAATTAAAATTAAAATAAATACAAAAAAAAAAAAAAAAAAAAAAACCCATTAATTTCATAAATAAAACAGTGAATATAATTACACAGAAAGGCTTACCAATTTATTTTTTTTTCTTCTAAATTTTCTGAGTTTGGGAGGGTCAGCTGTCTTCTGCGTTTAGGTAGAGTAAGATAAAGAAGAATAAGAAAGTCTAGAGAGAGAAAGAAAGAGAGAGAGAGAGAGAGAAGAGAGAGAGCGTTTGGGGGTTTTTTTGGGTGGGGGTTTCTGCCTTTGTAAGAAAAGTGCGTGAGAAGGTGCGGAGAAATGGGGATTGAGGATTGAGCCGTAACGTAAATTAATCATGGTTTACTTAATTCCATCACTTCATTTCCATCGTGGTCAACCCGTGTCCTGTTAATTACCTTTTGTATTATTATTATTGTTATTATTATTATTATTAGGGTAAATTACAAACACCCCTGAGGTATGTCAATTTACGAAAAAACCCCTCTTGTTTGGATAATTACATCTACCCCTCAACTATGATTTTTTCTTACATCTCCACCCTTATGGTGTCAAATTAAACATAATCATCTAGATTTCGTGGAATGTGTTCTAGTTTGTACTCGTTTTATGTAAAAATACAGTTTCTGATGCACCACAATGTGATACATTCAAGCCAAAAAACACATATTATGATCATATCTTGCTTCAAAATGTGGAGTTCGAATATGATAAAACGGGTACAAAAGTGATAATATTCTATATAATCTCGAAGATTCCACTAAACTTTAAACCACAAGGGTGGACGTGTAAGAATATTGTGGTTGTAATTACTCAAACAAGAGGGGATCTTTATAATTTAACCATACATCAGGGGGTGGTTGTAATATACCCTTATTATTATTATGGGTAAATTACAACCACCCCTGAAGTATGATCAATTTACGAAACCCCCCATCTTGTTTGGATAATTACAACCACCCCTCAACTATAAATTTTCTTACACGTCCACCCTTGCGGTTTCATATTTAGTGAAATCTTCGAGATTATATGGAATATTATCACTTTTGTACTCGTTTGGTCCCATTCGAACTCCACATTTTGAAGCAAGATGATCATGTTGTGTTTTTTGGCTTGTATATATTAAATTGTGATGCATCAGAAACTGTATTTTTGCACAAAATGAGTACACATTAGGGCACATTCCACGAAATCTAGATGATTATGTTAAATTTAACACCATAAGGGTAAATGTATAAGAAAAAATCATAGTTGAGAGGGGTATATATAATTATTCAAACAAGGGGTTTTTTTTTTCTCCATAAATTGACCATACATTGTAATTTACCTTATTACTGGGCACTGCAAAGGCCTTTATGCATATATATATACAGTGGCGTATCTACCATAGTCCTAGGGTGTGCAGTTGCACACCCTTGGATTAAAAAAAAAAAAAAATTATATATAATATTTTGGGGTTTTTTTTATATTTATAACTAATGAGGGGTTAAATTGAAATTTAGTAAAAATTAATACAGCCTTACCAGAGTCACAGACCCCTAATATGTTATTTTTTTTTTTCTATTTTTTATGTATATACTCCTTTTTAAATTCCAAATCTTGTGTAAATAAATTGGCTTGTAGTTAATTGGTAGAAAGTATTTAAAAGGAACAAGATTTAATTTTCATTACATACAATATTTCAATTGTTTTCAATTTTTTGAATATGTGGGTATTTTTGAATATTTTATATAATCTAAATTATTCAAAAATTCTTAATGTTATATATATATATATATATATATATATATATATATATATATATATATATATATATATATATATATATATATATATATATATATATATTATTTCAATTATTTTCTAAATTTACAACTATGTGGGCATTTTTTTTTATATTTTAAAAATTCAAAATCTGCTAATGAATTACATATTTTGTTACTTGCAACTTTAATATGTTTACCACTCCTTCAATATTTTCACCAATTTTATGTCTAAATATTTCTTAAATTAGTCCAAAATTTGTAAAATAATCCCTTTAAATTTGAAAATATTACATATTTTTATTAATTAATGTTGATAGTATTAAAAAAAAATCGGGGGCGCTGCCCCCGATCCCCCGTAAACTTTTACCCAACCATCATATTTTCTACTATATTTAATCCGAACACCCTTGGCAAAAATCCTGGATTCGCCACTATATATATATATATATATATTTTTTTTTTTCTTACCTTAAAACTTAAAAGTTATATTGCCTGAAAAATATATATATTTTTTTATATATGAAATTAAAATTAAAACTTATAAATTTTTTTTAAGGTAGGTGTTCACATTGCCTGCGGGTATAGAGGTCTAGGTTTGAGAAAAAAAAATTTCAGTAAATTTATATATATATATATATATATATATATATATATATATATATATATATATATATATATATATATATATATATATATATATATATTTTTTTACCTTAAAACTTAAAAGTTATATTGCCTGAAAAGTTATAAAAAATTTTTTCAGTTAATTATGAAATTTTTTTATCATTTAATTTTTTTATTTTGTTTTTGATAAATTTACTGTACTGAAATTGACTATAGATGACTATAGTATACCACAGTCATGTATAGTTATATGTAATCATGTACTGTCTTTTTACCCAAAATTAATCTACACCAACAACAAAATTCACAATTTTAATCTTGATATTATAAATCAACTAAAAAAAAAAAAAACACAATCACGTGCATATAATCTCCAAATCATGAACACGCATTACTATACAGTAAAAAACACATAACATACATATACTTATATGTTACTACACGTGACTATAGTTATATACAATTATCTATAGTTATATAAGTGGCATAAGTCTGGAGTACTATAGGATGAATGCAACTTCACATGACACTTCTCTGCATCTTATTCGTTGCATCTCATAATGTTATACAAAGCATAACCTGTGACAAAAAAATACAAGTTAAAAGAAACGAAGAACAAAATGGAACAAGCAAATTACATTACATGAAAAAACACAAAAAAACAATGAAAGACATTTTTTTGATAACTTTACTTTGATAAACTATAGTCACAAGTAGTTATGTGCATATTTTGTTACTGCATATTGTCAACTATAGTCAAATGTAGTTATGTTCATTCTTGTTACTGCATGTGACTATATAGGACTATATGTACCTGACCACATGTGATTATATATGTATATAAATAAAATTCATATACACCACCAAAAAGTTTACAATTGAATGATGAATAAAACAATGTAGTTGAAAAAATAATATATTTAGTTACTGGAGTGAAATTTTATGATAGAAAATCATTTGATTTGTTGTATGTTCCAACTAGAGGGGCAAAAAGCCCATTTAGGGCTCAAAAGTCAAAACTCCTACACAGGGGTGGTGGACCTAAGGCTAGCCAACGGTGGGGCCTGCAGAAGAAAAAAAATGATTGCTTCTATGAAATTTTTAATTTTTTTTTTCATGCATTTAGGCTATTTGCCCCCAACAAAAATTAATAAAATCCACTTATAATATGTTACTTTATTTGAATGAGCTAAAATAATGATATATGGCTATAATATATTAGCTAAAATATTTTAAATATATATTTATTAATTGTTAATTCTTTAAAATACTCTAAAAATATTTCGGCACCTTTACGTCTGAACCCCGTAAACATATCCATTATAATCGAACCCGTCAAACCCCAACAAAAAGTTGTTGGGTCCGCCACTGCTCCTACATAATTGTTCAACATCGAATCTGTACAAGAAACTAGCAATCAAACTTACCTACAAATATGAGGTATTGTTCACTTGGTAAGTTAACTTTTTTCGGTTGATATTTAAGCCTTTACCAAATATCAATCTTGATGTCTAACATGAGCGTCAGAGTATAATCATCGGGCCATCCCGACGAGTCACTTAGTGTTTAATTTGTTTTGTAGGACCCTCGGTGTGTGACACCCCTTTTCTAATGTACACTTACTTAGTAATTTAGAATATGCTAGCGGAAGACTTTTAGAAAATAATGAGTGTGGAATGCTCGTTTTAAAAATCACCTCCTACAAATAGAAAGTTACGCATAATTTTTTTTTCTTTTCTTTTAAAATCAGAGGAAGAGTGTCCACATATTACCATATCATATATATATACATTTAACCAATTATCACAAAAGAGGCATGCATGACTAGTAATTTAAATTATCAAGAATAAAGAGAGAAATTTCGGACAGATTGGATAGATCAACTTAGAAAATTAATTTCTATTAAATCTTTCGTACAAAGACTTTGAAAATTAACCACATACTCTCATATGGGTCTAAATCACTCCTTTAAAACAGTTTGGAAATAACATAAACCATTTGAACGAAATAATTAAAGACATGCAACTGTACAGTTCTAGAATCCAGAACAGGGGAGGGAACTTTGAAAATTCCTTACAAATTCCATACTGTTCTAAACACTACCAAATTTTATACCAAAGTAGATAAGTGAGTTAGGAACATAAGCCAAGTTAAATGGATTCATTTGAGGAAGAAAAACTTCATATATTGATGCATGTCCTAGAATGACTCAGCATGTGCATAGTTATGGATATTAATTTATAATAAATTCGTGACTTATCCAAATGATGCAAAAGACCTACCAATATAACCGTAACAGAAAGACCTATGACTCTATAAAATTACATAAAATTCTAAATATAAAGTATATTTAATACGGATTATCGAACAACATGGCAGAACACAACATATAATTAACCGATAGACATTATATAGAAGTTTGGAAAAAAGAGGAAATCAAAATCCTTATTATTATTAGATGCAATGTTCTTACTAATAAGATGTTGGGATATATTATTTAATATATTATTTAATTGATTGTTTAGTTAGTATTTAATTATTAATTAATTAGAATAGTATATTTAGGATATATATTTAGCCGTGTGTTTAGTGATTAAGGATTATTAAGTATTTAATTAGTATAGGTAATTATGTTTCCTAGTTAGATTAGGATTCTAGGGTTTTATTCTCTTTAAATAGTCGTATTGTGCTAGGGTTTTAGAAGGCAGAGAGAAATATTAAAGAATATATCTTACGTTTCGTAGGAAATATTTATGATACTCAAGAGATCGCATCAACTGGTATCAGAGCGAAGTTGCGATTAACACCAACGCTTCGTTAGCAAGGCAGCGATTACATCAAAGCTACGCTGGAGCAAAGTTGAGATCACATCAAAACTTTGTGAAAATCATGATGTCAGAAACAAGACGGTTGGAGCGATTGGAAAAATCCGTAGAGAAATTACGGATTAATTTTCAGAAATTGCTCGAACAAAGTCAAGGACGACGTCAACGCCATCACAAAAGCCGAAGGGACCGCTGCCGAAGGGACCGCTGCCCTTCACCGCCACGGCCATCACCACCACCGCCGCTGCCGAGCCTATCGTCGGAGGGAAAGGAAGAGGACGACGATGACTTTTTCGAAGAGCCCCAAATTTTTGTGAGTTCGCCCAAAGAAGAAGAATCAAATTCCACTGAGATAAAGTGGGACGAAGAGCCGAAAGAAGAAGAATCGGAGTCAATTGAGATAAAGTGGGACGAAGACGAGAAATTAACCAGAGAGGAGAGCGAAGAGCTACTATGGATATTCGGAGATTTCCATGGTGTTCAAAAGAAAGGAGACGAAGAACCGATGGTCAGTTTGGAGGAGACAAAATCTAAAAAGACGATTAAAAAAGTTTATCTATCGGGAAAAAAATTGAGTATTTTTGCAAAAGTAGCCTTTGGAATTTCTTGGGGTCAGCAAGAACCATGTGTTAAAGAGCTCGATCGTTCATTGTGTTTTTCGGATTCATTCGGAAAGAAAGTCGATGAAGTCAAACATAGATGGAAACGCAAGACGAACCTTGAGGACAAGATTCATTTCAAGCGGGGTGGAATGTTGGGATATATTATTTAATATATTATTTAATTGATTGTTTAGTTAGTATTTAATTATTAATTAATTAGAATAGTATATTTAGGATATATATTTAGCCGTGTGTTTAGTGATTAGGGATTATTAAGTATTTAATTAGTATAGGTAATTATGTTTCCTAGTTAGATTAGGATTCTAGGGTTTTATTCTCTTTAAATAGTCGTATTGTGCTAGGGTTTTAGAAGGCAGAGAGAAATATTAAAGAATATATCTTACGTTTCGTAGGAAATATTTATGATACTCAAGAGATCGCATCATAAGATCTCCCGAGGGGTGTAAGAGTACGATAATAGATATCTAAGACGGTATCAAAAGTTTTTAAAATTAAACTATATAAGTAGAACAATATAGCTAAATTAAGAGCACATAAGATCCACACGCCTTCCATATGAACACATCCCTCGATCCTCGAACTCGTCTCCAACTTTACGACTCGTGCTCGGGATTGAAAGTACCTACAAGCATTTCAACACCTATATGAGTCTTTTGGACTCCAATAAGAATTTCTGAAGAAATATCGAATACACATAGGCAAACAAGCATATATTTATGATATGTATATATGTATATATACCATCTCAAATCACACATTACACAAAATAAACATTTCGATTTTACCTCAATCGTCATTTCATTGAGAAACTTTACCAATTTACTTTTACCTTCTCGGATTACCTCTTAGACCTTCTCATTTTACCTCGTAGACCTTCCTTTCATCATTTCATAAGGAATAAGAGTAGACCCCTTACAATGGAGTCATTCTTTTACTCGTACATTCATTCAAGTGCTCATACGATGTGTGAGAAAAACATTTTTGTTCGGATATCCTTTGGAAAATCAAGTAAAACCCATAGACAATAAGCCTTCATTTATTTGGAACCCGTTTCATAATTGGAATCAAACCACACATTCTTCATCTCATTTTTGGGGTACCGGTCCTTCATACCCCGTGCTTATTTGATCTATGTTTTACAAGACTTTCCAATTTTAAAAACGTGCAAGTGAGGTAATTAGTACATACTTTCATTCATTTCAAGCAATTTGATTAGGGGTGTGAGGAACTATTTTTCGTTCGGATATTGTTGAGTGTAGATTTTACGCTCAATATGTTTACTTTACGTGGATCTTTTGTTTATATTTAATTATATTTGTGCTTTAATTGATTGATTTTGTGTTGTATAGGTGAACGAGAATTAGGTGTCCATGAAGGAAAAAAAAGATCAAAAAGAAAGGAAAAAGTTGCAAATAAAGAAATAAATCAAATTGGAAGAAGGAATCTCGCCACAACTTTGACAGTGTCCACTATTTCAAGCATATCTCTCTCATACGAACTCCAAATTAGGTGATGTTTGCGGCATTGGAAAGCGAATTTCAAGGGCTACAATTCAAAAATCGGACTCCAACATAGCGAAAATCGAAGAACAAATCCTCATGGGGAAAGTGACGGAAATTGATTCCTATTAGGTTTTCACTACTTCCTTATCAAGAAAAGCCTATAAAAGCAACATGTCTCTACACCATAAGGACGAAATTTTACACCACAAAATGCGAAGAACGAAGATCAACGAAGACTCAAGCATAGTTTTTCTTATTTTATTTATTCTATTTTGTTTATCATAAGAATTACGAGTAGCTAAGTTTTTAATCTAGGATTTTATTTGAACCCTATGTGGTAATTCGAACCTATTTTTCGAATATTATGCAAGTTTAATTCTATGATTATTTCTTCTATCCGATCTTATTTAGTGCATGAACGTAGCTAATTTATATTGCTATATGTTATTGTTAGAATTGATTGACAGATCGTTTTAATAATTAGAACAGGGATAGAAGAGCCTTCGAGTAGTTTTCACCGGATGAGTGTGTTAATTGCATGTATTATCGTAGACATATAGATAATACCTTAGGTAGCCGTTTACGAGACTTGTTATTTAATGCTTTATTCATAATTGGTTTGCATAGACATATAGTGAATCGGTTATAAATAATAGACTCATAATACATGCGACAGCGGGTTATGAGTAATTGAGTGTCTCGGGTTAATAATCGGGAATCGTAACTTGCATGATAGAGGTTTAATTCGGTGATGAATTATCGCATAGGGGGAAGGTAAAATCCTAGATCCGTTTTTATTGATTATTCTCGTGTTTATTTGCTTTTATAATTAGTTTAATTATTTAGTTGATTGAATTTACCAAACTTGCGTAGGCTGGATAAAAATCATAATTGTTAGAATTTGGTACTTAGGATTAGATAATTTGAGTATTTCCTGTGGGATCGACATCCGACTCTCACGAGTCCACTTTTACTACTTGTTTGCGATACGTGCACTTGCGTGTTAGGTATTTAGCCCAACATATATCCTTTGAAAAATCAAGTAAAACCATAGATAATAAGCCTTCATTTATTTGGAACCCGTTTCATAAGTGGAATCAAACCACACACTATTCATCTCCTTTTTGGGGGTACCGGTCCCTCATACCCCGTGCTTATTCGATCTATGTTTTAAAATATTTTCCAACTTTAAAAACGTGCACGTGAGGTTAGTATATATATTCTTCATTTCACGTATTCAAAGTTAGCTTTCACCTAGGCACACATATTTCCACATATTTCACAAAGGCACATAGTTTAGTCAACAAAATCACAAAAGCAAGTAAGACAAATAACAACTCACGCAAAGAACATAGATCACATATTTTACACACATAACAAAAGTAGCTCAAAGCATTCAGTTATTTATAATAACTATCTCCATGTTTCATTAATTAAAGTTCAAGCCCTCTTTCTCAAGAGACTTGAAGTTTTCTTTCAAGTAGCACCAAATTTCCATTTATTTCATTTTCCTTCCAAAATATTCGAACCATCAACAATTCAATCACACAAAATTCCATTTTTATTAATCTTGTTCTCGGTTTTTATCTTCGTATATTATCTTATTACTCATAGATCATAAACCATGGATTGCAAGCTTCCTCGACCCGAAGGGAGTACACTTGCAACCACGCATGTCGATATATATATATATATATATATATATATATATATATATATATATATATATATATATATATATATATATATATATATATATATATATATATATATATATATATAAATAGAAACATATACTTATATATAGCACATATAGATTATAAATAAACCATGGATCAAGTACTTTCTTCAACCACACAGGTTTACGAAAACCATGGATCGAAGTTTCCTTAAGATCACGCAGGTCTAATATATATAAAAATAAAATTACAATATTATTCTTAGTTCTTCAAGATTATATCATTTAAAGCATAGATTCTTACATGCCTGGATGATCAAATCATAAATTAAACACAAAGTTTAATTTTCTTCCTCCTTTAGTTTTCGGTTATCACAAGAACATAAACAAGAAATAAAGAGAAGAAAAATACTATTGGTGTTGAAGCACTTGTAGCAAGAATTCGAAAATTCTCACCTTAATCTTCTTAGAAATTTGGAAGGGTGTTCTTTCCTTTCTACAAGGAGAAGAAGAAGAAATTTTAGAGAGAGAGGAAGATGAAGCTTAGCTTCTTGAAATTTTTGAAAATGAAGAAAAGAAAGAAGAGGAAGAAGACTTAGTCTTCTTGAAATTTTTGAAAATGAAGAAAAGAAAGAAGAGGAAGAAGACTTACTCCTTTGGCCGAGAATTTTACTCTTGAAAGAGAAATTTTGGGCCTTTCCTACACTACCAATTTCATAAATGGAGAAGAAGAGAAAGAGATTTTGATCTTTGATTTTTAGAATGTGTGTAGAGAAGATGAGAAAATAGATGAATGTTTGGGTTCTATTTATAGAGTAGTGGGGGACTTGCAACCTTAAAGATTAAGAATTAGAGAGTGACCATTTTGCAATTTAGGAAAACTTAGGAATTTTCTAGAGGGACTTCTTTGCAATTTCATTTAACTATTCAAAAAGAAATTCAAAAAGGAAAATCTTAATGTACATGGACTCACCTAGAGAAGGGTTGTACTCAAGGAAAATTTTGGTCTTGTATTGTACCATGGTCAAAATTGAGGGATGAATATGATGAATTTTCTATTTTTATTTAAGAAAATATGTGATTCAAAATTATCCTAACAAATAAATTATAGCAAACAAAGGATTATAATTAATCTCTAGATTAATAATTAACTAAGATGATCAATTTAAATTCGTCCAAAATTATTTCGGACTAATGCATTCTATATCAAATTTCACCGGTTATCACATAAATAAAAATCTTAAACTAATAAACGCACATAAGAGATAAAATCACATTAACTAAATAGATGTTAATTAATGAAAACTTAAATAGACGCGGGGTGTTACACGGTGGACCCATATCTTCGACCCCTTCAGACACGTGGGAAGGACCCCCGCTATTCCCGGTATCAAACTTAGAGATTATTTGAAGAACGATTGGGCTTCAAGACTCTTGGGCTTATCCAACGACTTTGGAGCAACATGGCACCGTCTGTGAGATTGCATGCCAAGGCATGTGGCATAGAAGAAGGCGGTCGGAGGGCTCCCTCCTTAAGAAACATACGAGATCTCGGATCCCCCTCGGAGGGCGTGGACATCGGGAACATCAAATATACCAGCAGAGGCGCCGCCGGTCCTGCACATAACGTCGGAGGAGTTGGAGAGCCTGATGGATAAAATGTCGGCAATGGTGGTGGGCAGCGGTAGCGCACTACCTAGCTACTCAAGGCGTTGTCCAAGAAGAAGACCCGAACCCAGTAGCCGGCAACCTGCCGATGTCACCACCATACTACCCCTTTCGTCAATTATGGAGCCTTACGAGACGGATGAGGAGAGAGTGTCAATGAGCGACCAAAGCTTCTCATCAGCCTCCCCAAGGAATAACCGACGCCAAACGCCACAACTTAGCCTGTCGACGGACCAAGCACCTCGAAGGAATGCATGCTATAGCTCGCCGATAGAGATCATTGTTAGGATAGTAGACTAAAAGTCTTGGTTTTAGCTACATAATTTTATTATTGAATTAATAAAATAGTTTATCATCATTTTATCAGAATCTGCACTAGGGTATTCAATGTATTTAATTGATTGTTTGTCAATTAATTAAAATCATAAGTCTAATATTCTAATAGTATTCGAGATGGTGTGCTACGGCGCACAAAAAGATTATTTCGAAAGTTCGTTTAGAATATAAAGATAAACGTTCACAATCTAGATGGAAATGGACTAACCATTGGTAAACGATTGTAGTACAATATTTAAGTGATTGGTCTTGATCACAGTAAACACAAAATAACTTTTGTAGTTATTGTTTTGACTTATTGTGCTAGCACACCCGGCATGTGTTGAACCAGACAAAGTGAAATAATTGTTTCATCACTGTTCAAAATGAAACTGTATTATTAATGTACATATTTAATTGATGATCTCTACTCTGATGTCACAATGGGAGAGATTCCTATATTAAGTCAAATGCCCCCAGTGCGTTGGGTAGAGACATTAAGAATTAAAAGGTGAAAATTAATTATCGAAAGGAATCCACATCTCTGAAACATGGGATGGATAATAACCCTTGAGTAGCTTATAAGATTTGTTTATGCCAAGTCCTGGCCAGATGGATTTCGTATCCGGCATTCTCAAATAAGTTAGCAGTTAACAAATTATTTGGTGGTTATAAGATATCTTAATGTGGGGAGAATCTAAGTAATGATCGACCGGAGCTCGAATGTAATATTTGAGAATATAAACGGGAGTTCAATAATTATTTCGTAGTGGAATATATATAATTATTTAATGATTAGTTAAATGAATTGTTTTAATAGTTTGAATTTAATTAATTATTAGTTGCCCGGTTTATATTTTCTCCTTTAGTCCTTATTGTAGCCCAATTGATTTTCTAATTAATCGAGAAAATAAAGTTCAACCAATGTTATATATTGGAATTAAGATAGCCGAAAATTAAGTCTCCATTGGACTTCAATTTTCGACTATAAAGAGTTATAGAAGGAGTGGAATTTGTTTCCATGTAATCATCTCTATGTGTGACTCCAATTCCTTGTGCTATATAGAATAGAGATTAGGTTGATGAGAGATGAATAATTCCACACGCCTATTTCACGTTGGAAGAAAAAATATTTTTCTCCTTTTCTTTTCTCTCTAAGTTTTTCGATTATAGATTTAAATTTCTTACAAGTCCACCCTTGTAGAACTATTAATCCGGGATATACAATAGAAGACCCTATTGTAGCCCAATTGATTTAGGTTTTTAGAGCAAACTATTATTCACAAAATTTATGAGCAGTCCTGCGAAGAAATTCACCATAAATCAGCTGTTTGTCCGATTGGCTTGAAATTTGTAGAGTAGCTTTCTAGCCCATAGAAATATAGTCCGTCCGAAGGGTTTCTTAATCAGATTAATCATCTCGGAGATATCGGTGAAGGAAGAGGGCTGTAAATTTTTGGACAGCAGTTTTTCGAGGATTGAAGGCTTGGTGTGGATCCTCGTTCGTGCGCCAAAGATAGAAAAGAATCTGCTCGCGAAAACTGTAAGTTGCTAGATTGGATTTATTCTGCTTTAAACGAATCTAATTAAAGCATGTTAATTAAATTAAAACTGGCTAATCTAGAACCTCTTGCGAATTTTCATTGACTCCTGGGCTTCACATCCCAACAATTAGTATCAAAGCTTCTTTGATTAATTCGTTTGAGGTTCACCATGTTGTCCAAAGTTGCATGAAACGGAAAATTCATATGTGGCATGTAGCGTTTTGTTTCTGACTTTGTTTTGCAGAATATAAAATCCGTTATTATGGTTATCAATGTTTTATTTATGTTTTATGTGAATGGATCCCACTGCCTCGTGAGTGGTTACTTGTCGGTTTTAATTTCCATCGCGAGATATTGATGGAAGATCGTGTGCCTACGATATTTTTATATCTGTAATTTTTCTAGAGGAGTTTTAGATAGAAATTACATAGATAGATGGAGCAATTTTTGTTCTCGGAATTGTCTGCACGATTGTGCCGTTTCTGTTATTACGTCTTGGCGTAGAACTAGACCGTTCGGATTGTAAATCGGAGTTACCCAGATAGAGATATAAATTTCAGAACAAGGCTGGAAATTCCAGGAGAACACCAGAACTATCAACCACGCGGGGTCTCGACATCGGGCAGCGGACAGCGGCTCCGGGCAGCCTTGAATTCGAGAATTCTGGAGTTTACAAGGACTTTTGGACTTCCTAATTTTAAGGAGTCTAAATCCGGGAGTCCCAACTTAACCATAATAGCGGAAATTAAATTGCTTTATTTAATATTTTATGGTTGAATATTGCTTATATTTGTTATAAGCATGATTGCATGCATTATTCATGTTTATTATATTTGAGTTTAATTTTTTTATGTGATACCCATGACATATAATTGGACAACATGAAATTTGGACATGCATTTAATTTGTTATGTTCATGTTCATCTATGTGCATTATATTTGGTTATAAATGTTTTTATGTGATACCATGGATTATAATTAGATAATAATTGTGTTGAATATAATAAATTTATCATGATTCATAGTTTTTCCATGTTTGTTATATAGGATGATTAATTGTGTATTAATAGGATCCCATGATATATATAACTAGAGAACATAGAAATAGAACACACTCAATAAATGCCTATAGTATTTCTATGATTAATTATATTGGACATCGTCATAGATTTTAGATAATATAATTGATTATGAGAAAGGAGATTTATCGAATTTCGCTCCCACTCCGGGCATAATTAATTATGGACATTATCTAGAAAAATCTCGTAGCGGATAATTTGGAATTGATTATAGTGATACATTATTTTCTCCATGTGGTGGAAAATAGATATCATAGAATAATCAATTCAAAGTTAATTGATAGTCTAATGGTATATAATTAGAGACCATAGAAATTGAGCACACTCAATAAATGCCAATAGTATTTCTATGATTAATTATATTGGAAATCATCATAGACTTTGTTACGGTTAAAAATTTAGTGGCTTAGTTAGTTAGCTGATTAGCGGATTAGTAGGTTAATTAGATTAAGTAGATTAGGGCACGTCTCATAGTGGTCTTAGTTGATAGGGAACGTTCACTTTATTTGTAAGTGTTATAAATCTGATGAATGAGAGGAAATCGAGGAGAATTATTGAACGAGAATTATAATTTCTCTTATCTTCTCTCAGTTCTTCTATGTTATTTTTCTATTTCTTCTTCTTTCTTTTGGGACCATATTAGTGGTATCAGAACCACGTTCCATGGAAACTCGAAATAAATCCAATGCCGAGTTTCGCACCGAGGTTTTCGAAATCCTTGCAAAACATGAACCCAATTTCGATCAAATACACAATACCCTCCAAATTGTCCTCAAAGAGCTTCAAGCCCTACGGGCTTCTTCCGCACAATATAAAGTTCCCGAAAATGATGTCAACCCCTTTGCTGCGGGAGAAACATTACAAACAGTCAAGCCAAATACAACCATAGTGACAACTCGCACACCTCCAACTCTTCTTCCAAATACAAACCTCAAGTTGCAATTTCCAAAGTTTACCGGCGAGGATCCAATGGGGTGGATATACAAGGCGGAGCAGTATTTTGAAATTCAAAATATCCCAGCGACGCAACATGTTCAACTCGATTCCTTTCATCTTGAGGGGATCGCCTTGCAGTGGCACCGGTGGTTAACAAATTTCCGAGGACCCTTGTCGTGGGACGAGTTTTCAAAGGCTCTTTTAAGCCGCTTTGGACCGACCGATTATGAAAATCCTTCTGAATCTCTCACCCGCCTCAAACAAACTACAACCGTGGCTGTGTACCAGGAGGCTTTCGAAAAATTATCCGACCAAGTGAACGGTCTTCCGAAAAACTTTTTAATCGGTTGTTTTATTGCAGGTCTCTCCGATGAGATTCGTCTGGATGTGAAAATTAAGCAGCCCAATTCTCTAGAAGATGCGATAGGCGTGGTACGACTTGTGGAGGAAAGAAACATGCTAAAACAAAAATTCCCACAACCCTTCCACTCGCAAACTACACCAACAAAGATAGGAGTCACAACCACTTCCACGTCGGGTATTCTAGGCCCTCCGCCCACCATTTCACCGCCCAGCTTTACAAGAATAACCGGACAAGCAGCACGTGAACGGAGAGAGAAAGGCTTATGCTACTATTGTGATGAAAAATTCAAGCCAGGGCATCGCTGCCAACAACCTCAATTTTATATGATCGAGGATATGCACGTGGAGGATGTTCAGTCAACCAACTATCCAAGCACTCAGAATGATCCTATTCACATCAGCAGACTATATCCTTGAGGACAAGGATACTTTGAGCGGGTGGGAATGTTACGGTTAGAAAAGTTAGTGGCTTAGTTAGTGGCTTAGTTAGTTAGCTAGATTAGCGGATTAATAGGTTAATTAGATTAAGTAGATTAGGGCACGTCTCATAGTGGTCTTAGTTGATAGGGCACGTTCACTTTATTTGTAAGTGTTATAAATCTGATGAATGAGAGGAAATGGAGGAGAATTATTGAACGAGAATTATAATTCCTCTTATCTTCTCTCAATTCTTCTTTGTTATTTTTCTATTTCTTCTTTTTTCTTTTGGGACCATATCGGACTTTAAGATAAATTAATTAATCGTGAGAAAGGAGATTTATCGAAATTCGCTCCCACTCGGGGCGCTTTTAATTATAGACTTATCTAGAAGAGTCTCCTAACGGATAATTTGGAATTGATTTTATTGATGCATTATTTTCTCCATGTGGTGGAAAATATATATCATAGAATAATTAATTTAAAATTAATTGATAGTCCAAAGACATATAAATAGAGAATTTAGAAATTGACCATGGTAATTATTTTCATAGATTCCCTCATGAAAAATGTTTTTAAAATATTAGTGTATCGGGGAGTTTATTATGTATAAATCCCAAGGTCTCCATTATAGGCTTTAAGATAAATTAATTAATCGTGAGAAAGGAGATTTATAGAATTTCGCTTCCACTCCGGACACTTTTAATTATAGACTTATCTAGAAAAGTCTCCCAATGGATAATTATTAAAGAAATTGTAGTGATGTGTTTGCCTCACTCCGAGTGGACGGATATCATAGAACAATTAATTTAAAGATGACATGATGGTTAAACATTTAATAATAAAATATAATTATAACTATACTTCACTCCGAAGTCCCTGTTATATTTTATTGGACCATAGTAACCGACTATTTAATTTTATTTTCCAAAACCGCCGAATTGGAATGATAATAAAATTAAAGATGTTTTACATGTCTATCTATTGAAAGCTTGTTGCATGTCTACACTCTGTAGCCTACCAGTTCCTTATAATGATGGATTGTCGGTTGATTTCAAAATTTGGTTTGAGGGGGAGCCTATTTAAGTGACAATCTAGAGTTATTAACGATGCCCTTCTTGATAGCTTAAATATGTTTGCTTGATTCTCTAGCAATTAATGATATATTCCTTAGATCCACTTTGTAGACTCACCTTGCAAGGATTAATCGACCTATAATAATATATAAAGTATTGCCTTTCGATTGAGGAATTGAAAATATGTATCTTAATTGAGGAAACTCGTGAGTTAATAAATGAAGTGAAGTTTTGGAAGAAAAATAAGTTCTTCATTTATTTTCTTAGGACGATTAATTGGTTCGGTGTTATATATTGAATTTTGGTTCAATATATAAAAACACTATAATGAGCCCATGGCAAGTACAAAATAATATAATAGTGAATTTCTTAGTAACGTAGGAAATTTAGAACTATGTTTTTATTTGTAGCCATATTAAAAGCCTCTTGAATACATGCATATTTATTTGGATTATTGGTTAGTCTTCATGTTCGAAAGACTATACGTCTTTTGACAGTTCATGAATTCTTAGAAACCAAGATCAGTGGGAAACCGAGATCAACTTAATCAAAAAGAAATCCATTGAATTTTAATATTTTCAATTGAATACGAAAATGATCTTTTCTATTGAAATTATTAAGGAGAATTCACATACGGTTTACTCTCCTCTGAAGTTCGAAGAAGACACTTTTAGAAGTCATATTAAGTCAATCCTTCAATCGTCAACTAGTAATTAGGCTTCTTGTCACTCACGTGACATCTATAATAGTAGTAACATTTAAGTATGTTCAAATCGAAAGTAGGATTTTATATTTAGAGATTATCATTTTGTGTCTTCCAAATAGAAGGAATTTATTTTTCTTTTATAGGATGGTTCAAAATAAATAGTTTGTTTATTTAATAATGACTTGGTCATTGTGGAAAATAAACAATTTTTTATTTAGACACATTGATTAATTATAAATATATTGAAATCTTTTATTTCCTACACTACTATTATATTCAATGAACAACTCTATTAATTAACCTTAATAGAGTATATATATATATATATAATTTTTGGATTCATTTTATTCTATAGTATGTGGACGTACAAATACCCTAGTTAAAGTTGTTTTGAGTAGTTCATCTCATTAATAGGTGATATCTCGATACATAGATATATTTATATTATGCGACATACATTCTGAGGTCTTAAAGAAATTGAAGACCATAACAGATAACCATTTGAATAATTATACCAAGTCATTTTATATGGCGAAACTTTATGGGTATGAGTAATTGAACTGTTTGGTAAAACTAGGGATTTGTCCTAGATATGTTTGTACCAGATTGAACCACAATAGATTATAATTATGCGATGAAAATTACTAATACTTATTGAAGACGGTTTAATATATAGTGATTTATTGAGTATATTTATTGTTCTAATATATACATTTGAGACGGTTATTTATTTACGAACTTAAGATCTTCTAAGTTAGTATCCAATGACTCTTGCCGAATTAAAGATTTATTGTTTAAACGTACAATCGGTGTAGTATTCGGAACTGGAGCCAGTTAGCATTTATGCTTCGGGAGAACACGGTTGATAGAAGATAAGTTAGAAATAAATGTCTCTTGTATGGAATAGTAAGAGAAAAATAATAGTGGTCCATTTTGATTCCTAGAGTTAAGAAAACATTGAGTTGTATTAATGTTGGATTCTTAAAGGAAGATCATGTTTTGGAGTACATAGCCTAATTACGAAGTTTTAAGGAAGTTTGACTGTCTTGGTCTTCTAGTATACCCTAAATACGTTAAGAATTTCGCTTGTGTTCTAGTATAGAAATTCCAATGCCACTTTCCAGTGGGAGGAATTGAAGTTACTTGTATTACATTTATGGTGATTTATCCTAGTGGGAGGATTCATAATGAAATCGTAAGATTGTATGTTTATAGAATGTTAGTGATAATAAGATTCTTGATGAACATATAATTCCTTCTTAGAACTATGAATGAATGCCCATTTCTATAGATGCAAGAAATTGGTTTAGTGCTATAAGAATCCAAAGTGGAAATGATTAGACTGAGAAAAGTGAAAACCTTTTAAAAAGGTTAGGCTTAAAGTAAGAAGGTTCTATCGGAAAGAAATGGATCGACTACGAGGAAACTTTCTACCTAGTAGCCACACTTTAGTCTATTCAAATTACTAAAATCTATCAGTGCTATGTTTTAAATTTGGTAGATGGATGTCAAGATTTCGTATCTCTTGACGAGTGCATTTCACGATGCAAATTAAATGGATTTTAGCTTAGAGCCATATGCATCGTAATGCAAACTTAATAAATTCATTTATAAATTTAAGCAAAGTGCGCATATTATGTGATATTTAGATTGATCATAGAATCAATGTTTTGATTTTTATTAGGAATCTAGATGTATCACATTTTGTAACGGAAGCGTGATGAAAGTCTTAAAAGACGTATTAAATAATAATTTCCTTTTATTAGAAAATGATTTGGAAATTATTTAGGTAAGGGTATTGATTCTCGAGTCAAATCATAATAGATAACTTGAGTGAAACTAGTTATGTCGTATGGATCATTTTATAGGATCTATGAAATATGACATTAAGTTGTCACAGACAAGTTAGTTGATTTAAATACTTGCCAAATTTAGCATGTACAAATTCCGAAGAAAGAATTGTATCTTTCAGGCACGGAGTCACTGTATTGAGAAATTAGTGTCTTTGAACATGTAATGCGATAGAAATGTTGAAGGCAGTTCCTTATTGTAAAAGAAGCCTTACATATGCTATAGTAAATAATTAAATTCAAGGTTTGCTTTGCATCTTACATATTTTTATTGTCAGATTTATTTATATAATTTGTTTTCATTTGTGAGCGCGAAACCTTGGCTGGTTAGCGACGGCTAGGGTTTTGGTAGGAGGCGTTTGGCGTGAGGAGTCATTGGCGGGTTGGTCTAAAATTCGTAGCATTTCGCAGCTATGGCATCTCTCTCTCTATCTCTCGATCTTGTAGTGTATCTTGATTTGAGTGTTTTGATGTTTCTTCATTTTTTGTTGATTTGCCTAAAATAATTTTTGTTTTGTTTTGATTTTGATGAAATTATATGTGACTAGCTACCATACGTATTATACACTAGTGCAAATCCCCTCTATTTCGATAATAATTTGACAGTTTTCCGTCGGCCACCCTAAAATACCTAAAATGCCCTATTCAAAACAGTTTTAAACCCTATCCACTCACAGATGTCTCTCTCTCTTCCTCTCTCAACTCTCAGATTCAAATCTCGCCCCTATAGATCACCAACCGGCGAAGTTGCGTTCCGGAGTCATAACTCTCTATCCGGTGGTCAGAATTCGATGGTTTAACTACCGTTGGATTCCTCTCATTGAAATCTTTCTTTTGGTGGTGATTTCATTCAGTTTGAAGCACTCGATCTGTTTCTGCAAGTGTTTTGCAGTCCGTGCGTATTTCAACGACAATGGGTCTGGCCGGAGCTGTAATTTGTGTTCCGACAGTTAGAATTTGACGGGCTACCCACCGTTGGATTCCTCTTGTCGAGATCTATATTTTGATGGAAATTTATTTCATTCTTTTTTATTGTCAGATTTATTTATATAATTTTATTTCATTTGTGAGCGCGAAACCTTGGGTGGTTAGCGACGGCTAGGGTTTTGGTAGGAGCCGCTTGGCGTGAGGAGTCATTGGCGGGTTGGTCTAAAATTCGTAGCATTTCGCAGCTATGGCATCTCTCTCTCTCTATCTCTCGATCTTGTAGTGTTTCTTGATTTGAGTGTTTTGATGTTTCTTCATTTTTTGTTGATTTGCGCTAAAATAATTTTTTTTTTGTTTTGATTTTGAGTTTGCTATTGCAGCTTAATGAAAGCCATTGATCCTCTTCTTGAAGATGTCAAAAAATTTGGTTGAAGTTACATCTGCTTCATGTTACAGTGTTCAATAGACTGTATACATTACTGTACATTACTATACATTACAAGTTACATATAGTAACATGTAGTTACATATGAATATATTTGTGTATTTTCGATTTGTATCTTATTGGTTCTGAAGTGATTTATAATATGAATATTGAAATTTGTAATTTTTTGTTCTTGGGGTTTATGTATTTATTTTGTATAAGCCAGTGTTCGTGTGTGTAAATAATTGATCGACTAAAAATATGGGGTAAAAAAAACCATAACTATGAATGACTATAGTTTAAGACAATTCCATGTAGTTACATATGCATATAATTGTGTATTTTTTATTTGTATTTTATTGGTTCTCAGGTGATTTATAATATAAATATTGAAAATTATAATTTTTTGTTGTTGGGGTTTATGATCATTTTTTGTATAGGCCAATATTTTGTGTTTATATAATTGATTGACTAAAAATATGGGGTAAAAGAAAAAGAGCATAACTACGATGACTATAGTTTACTACAGTTACATGTAGTTATTTTCAGTACACTAAAGAAATTGATTTACAACAAAAAATATAAAAAAAAAAAACAATTTTGAAAAAAATTAAAATATTTAAAAAAAATAAAATAAAAAATTAATAGAAAATATATAAATTAAATAAACATTTCTAAAAATAAATATTAATAATAAATAAATCAAAAAAATACTAAATGTAGGACCAGAAATGTTGCATGCAGTTTGATAGAAAATTGCATATAAGGGTAGTATAGTACTTTCGCCTCTCCGGAGGATATGTCAAAGGAAGAATTTGGCTTGAGTTTATCCCTAATTTATTTGGTACCTGGGGGGTTATATAAAATAGGGGCTCTTTCATATAACCCCTCAATACTTCTTTTAATAGAGAAATACGCAAACTATTTTGCACCATTTGAGAAAAACCCACTCCAAATTTCAGTCACCCATTTTTCCATTTATGTCCCTCCACCTTACACATCCCTCAGCCACTATCCCCATGACCCATCAGCCCACTATCCACATGACCGTGTCTTTCTCTCTCCCTCTCTCTCTCTCTCTCTCTCTCTATATATATATATATATTATTAATTTATTATTATTATTTTTTTTAATTCTTTTTATTTAATTTTTATTTTTCTTTTTAATTTTTTGTTTTTCGTATTTTAACTTTGTTCTCTACCAGGGATGTTAATCGACTATGAAGCATATTAAATCGACTATGATGAACTATAGTCGATTAAGGAACGGACTGCTAAAAATAACAAATCACAACTACAAAAATGCAAATTCAACTATATTTTACAAAAAAAAACAATATACAAACATTATAATTGATTTATACAATTGGAATCAATAAACAAAAAATCATAAAAAAAAAAATTGGAGTCAATGAAGCATATTAATCGATTATGATGTGAAGCATAGTCGATTAAGAATCTGCTACTAAAAATAACAAATCACAACAGCAAAAAAATGCAAAATCAACTATATATTACAAAAACAAAAAATATACAAACATTATAAATGATTTATACAATTGAAATCAATAAACAAAAAATCCAAAAAAAATAAAAAAACTGGAGTCGATCAACCTTAATCGACTACCAGAACATAGTCGATTAATCGACTATGAACATGTACATAGTCGATTAAGGTTTCAGCCTGCTCGAAAATCTCTACACGCGCCGTCCTCTGTCCGATCCACAAAAAAACCCAAAATCAGCATCCCCATCGTCACCACACCACCAAGAGCTCCTGCCATGGCCGAACCCGTCAGGTTCTTGAGCATGTTCTGCTCCACCAATGAAGAAACATCAGTCTTGAGAACCTTCTTCACAATCTCCTCCTTGATGATGGCCTCGTACACAATTGAAAAACAGAATTAAAAAAAACGAAAAACATAATTAAAATCAATCCACTTTGAAAAAAATATTGTCACTAAAATACAAGAGTTTTTCATACTTGTTTAACGTCCGACGATGATTGTTCGAGAATGGATCTACAAACCCACGACGATGGATCTACAAAGATTATCCAGCGATAGATCTAGGATGGTCAATAATTTTCTAGATGCGAACGGAGCCTGTGAAGAATCCGATCTTCTTCTTCGGCGATATTTTTTTTTTCGTCGAATTTTGTTGAGGATTTTCTAGTTTTGGAGGTTTGCAAGAGCGGCGTGAATGAGAGGAGAAAACGACTGGAGGATGGGAAAAAAGACGGAGAAAATAATAACAAGACTAGGTTTATGGAAGGGTATTAAAATTGTGATGAGGCTTATATTAAAGGCAAAGGGGTTTTCTCTAATTATTTTTGGGAGGGGGTTTTCCATAACTACATATCCTAGATAAGGGGGGTCTTGGCCCGCCCACACACACACATATATATATATGAGATACAAGGCACATCAGTGTATTATGGGATTTTTTTTTTAAGAGAACGACACCCGATGAGGGGGGGGGTTAGGTTTGACCCCCTACCTGTTTATGAAACAAAATTTAAGAAGTACATAATGAGTTTCGCTCAAATTGTTACTTCCCAACATATGGCTAATAATAGCAATTGACAAACAAAAGACAATACCTATGTATTATGGGATTTCACATATCTTCGTACACTATTATTCTATTTTTACGTCATCAATTGAAGTTATTGAATTGCTTTTAGATTTGATATTTGAATATTGGAGATTTATTCTTTTTCTATTTCCAAATTTTATTTTTTGTCTTTATTATGAATAAATTGTTATTTTTGTAATAGTATTTTATCAAGTGAATAGCACTTTTGTATAGTTGGTTATTTTATCCAGCTGTATATTTATAGATATTCTCGTTGTAAACTGTAATTAGTTTTTCATTATGTAAAAGTCTTTTTCCCTCTTCAATAAGAATTCTCTCCTTTTCTTCAACCTCTCTACTGTTTGTGTTCTTCTCAAGCTCTAATGGAGGTTTTCGATTCTAACATGGTATCAGATTAAATTCGTTTCTTCCTCAGACTACATTTGTTTTTCTCTTCCGCATAATTTTCGATTTCACTCTGCAATTTGATTTTCATGGCTCCATCATGATCGCCATTAGATGATGCTTCCAGTGTGTTTTTTATTCATCCTTCCGACGGACCGAATTTTATCCTCGTTTCTCAGCCTCTCAGAGAAGATAACTATGCCTCCTGGGCTGGGGCGATGATATTTTCTCTCACGGTCAAGAACAAGGTCGGTTTTGTTGATGGTGCAATTTCTGATCTAGGAGTTGATGACCTAGTTCCGCGCAATGCTTGGAATGGAAATAACAATATGGTGATGTCATGGATTATCAACGCCGTTTCGAAGGATATTCAAGGAAGTATCATGTACTCGATCTTCACTGACTAAGCAAATTTGGGACGATCTGAAGACTCGTTTCTCTGAGACCAATGGCCCTCCAATCTTCCAATTGAGGCATGATTTAGCTAACCTTTCTCAAGGCCACCAATTTGTCAATGTATACTTTACTAAAGTAAAGGCAATTTGGGATGAATTAACAAATTTCCGCCCTGCATGTTTTTGTGGAAACTGTGATTGTGGGGGTCTTGATAGGTTAACTGCTCACTACAATCAAGAGCATGTAATGAGTTTTCTCATGAGCCTTAATGACAATCTTGCACAGACGAGATGACAAATTCTACTTGTGGATCCTCTCCCTTCTATAAACAAGGTCTTCTCATTTGTCTCTCAAGAAGAAAGACAACGGTCTGTCACTGCCATCAATCCTGATTCCAGTGCAACCTTTGCTATTAAAATCGAGGGATTCAGAAGGCCAATCGATAACCAATTTTATAATGCTGGACCAAAGAGGAAAGAGAGGGGCTATTGTACACATTGCAACATGCAGGGGCGAACCCAAGGTATACCTGGGGGGAGGGGCATACCCCATACTCTCTGGGTCCGCCTCTGGCAACATGCACGGACAAACTATTGAAAAGTGCTACAAGATTCATAGGTATCCACCGGCATACAAGGCCAAATCTCATTTTCAAACTTCTAATGTGAATCAGGTTTCCAGCTATGAGACACCTTTGGATAATCTTCACCAACCTGCACAAGTCAACTCAAATGGTTTCTTCCAGAATATGACACCTGCTCAGTGCCAACAATTCCTCAGCATGGTCTATTCTCAGATGGCTTCTCAACAACAAACCAGCTCTTCTAATCAGCAGTACTCTATTCCATCTTCTGGAATGGAAACAACTATTGTTTCTTGTGTTTCAGGTATGAAAGATATACGTGCTATGTCCATGTCTTCTCAATTATTGTCTCATTTTTTGATTATAGATTCTGGAGCTTCTAAACACATATGCAATAATAAAGACTATTTCATCAACATGGAAACAGTTAGCAATGCCAGAGTTATATTGTCTGATTCTACTATATTCCATGTTCCTTTTGTAGGAGATATTCAGTTGAATTCTAAAATCTTGCTCAGAAATATTTTTTTATGCTCCTACTTTTCATTTTAACCTGCTATCTGGTGGCATGCTTCTTGAACATACTTTTGGACATGTTAACTTCATCAGCCAATCTTTCAAGATACTGGACAAGTTGTTGAGGATGATTGACAAGGGTAGAAAAGTTAAGGGTCTCTATGTCCTGGATTCGGACCATCCTCTTTCTTCTTCAAGTTCTATTACTTTGTAAAATAAAACTGCTTTTTATAATAAGGTTCCTGCTGTTATTTGGCATAAAAGGCTTGGTCGCATTCATTTTAAGAAGTTGGCCATCTTGAAAAACACTATTGGCTTTTCATATGTATCTTCTGAATCTGTTGATACTTGTTGTCATGTATGCCCTATTGCTAAACAGAAAAGACTGCCTTTCACCTATAATAATATTTTTTCTTCCCAAGTGTTTGATATTGTCCATTGTGATCTTTGGGGTCCTTATAAGGTTGAATCTTATAATGGCTATAGATTTTTTATTACCCTTGTTGATGATTGTTCCTGGTTCACTTGGGTGCACATGATCAAAGCTAAGTCTGATGCACTTACTGTGATTCCAAGATTCATTAAAATGGTTCAAACTCAGTTTGGTAAGACCATTAAAGTGTTCATATCAAATAATGCTCCTTAACTGTCTTTTACTTCTTTATTTGCTAATCTTGGCATTATACACCAGTTCTCTTACAAATTTTGTGTTCAATGTTGCTAGTGAGAGTGAGCCTCATACATATGAACAGGTTGCTAAGCATGATCATTGGGTACAAGCCATGACAGAAGAATTTCAAGCTCTTGAGAATAACAAGACTTGGTCTATTGTTCCTTTACCGGAAGATAAACACTCCATCAACTGCAAATGGGTGTTTAAGATCAAGAGAAAGCAGGATGGCTTTGTAGAGATGTATAAAGCAAGGTTAGTAGCTAGATAATTTACTCAGTAGGAAGGTATATATTATATTGATACTTTCTCTCTTGTTGTCAAACTTGTTACAGTAAAAGTTTTACTTTCTTTAGCTGCTTCCTATAATTGGGAATTGCATCAATTAGATGTCAATAATGCATTTTTAAATGGAGATTTAAATGAGGAAGTTTATATGGACCTTCCTCTAGGTTATACTCATTCTAATGAAACTTTTCCTGCTCTTGTTTGCAAGCTTCATAAGTCTTTATATGGTTTAAAACAAGCCTCTAGGCAATACAATCCCAAGTTTACAGAGGTTGTTCTTGCTTTGGGGTTTTCTCAATCTTTGTCTAATTATTCTTTATTCACTAGAGGTTCTAGTCCTTCCTTCTCTTTTAGTTTATGTTGATGATATGGTGCTTGTTGGTCCTAATTCTGCAAATATTGCTGGATTAAAAGTTGATCTTGCCAATAAGTTTAAGTTGAAAGATCTTGGTCCAATGAAATATTTTATTGGTATTGAGGTTGTTAAATCCAAATCTAGCATTTCTATTTTCCAAAGGCAATATACTTGGAATCTCCTTAAAGATACTAAATACATAGATTGTAAACCAACTACTTTGTCTATGAATCCAAAGCTTCAGCTTAACTCAGAAGATGGAGAGCTTCTTTCAGATCCTTCCTCTTATAGGAGATTGATTGTCAGATTGCTTTATCTTACAGTGACCAGGCCTGACATCACTTCTGCTGTGCATAAGCTTAGCCAATTTGTAGCCAATCCTCGAGCTCCACATCTGGAAGTTGTTCATCATATTCTGAGGTATCTGAAAGCAGCTCCTGGACAAGGATTGTTCTATTCCTCCACTTCAGACAATATTCTCAAGGTTTTTCAAATGCTGGTTGGGGTTTCTGTCTTGATTCAAGAAAGTCCACTACTGGCTATTGTGTGTTTCTTGGAGACTCCCCTATCTCTTGGAAATCCAAGAAACAAGTAACAATGTCTTGATACTCTGAAGAAGCAGAATATAGAGCTCTTGCATCTACTTCCAGTGAATTGGTTTGGATTCTTCAACTCCTCAAGGATTTTCATGTTGTTTCTGCTTCTACTCTCTTGTTATGTGACAATTTAGTTGCAGTCCATATTGCTTCCAACCCTACATTTCATGAAATAACTAAGCACATCGAAATTGATTGCCACTTTATGAGGACACAAGTAACTATTAAGAAGCTTCGGTTAATGCCAGTCAAATGATCTGATCAAATTGCAGATGTGTTTACGAAGGCCCTGCCTCTACCTGCTTGTCTCATTTGTCGTCTAAGATGGCTTTTCTTAACATTTATTCAAGTCCATCTTGAGGGGGGACATTGGAATATTGGAGATTTATTCTTTTCCTATTTCCAGATTTTATTTTTTATTTTTTGTTTTTATTTTTTATAAGTTGTCACTTTGTAATAGCGTATCAAGTGAATAGCATTTTGTGTAGTTGGTTATTTTATCCGGCTGTATATTTATAGGTATTCCCGTTGTAAACTGTAATTAGTTTTTCATTCTGTAAAAGTCTTTTTCCCTCTTCAACCTCTCTTGTGTTGGTGTTCTTCTCAAGCTCCAATGGATGTTTTCGATTCTAACAATTCATACAATTAGCTAGTCTCTTTTAATAATAAAAGGCATCATACGTGTGCCGGTTTAAGTCATCCTGCCTTGATGGTTCTATTATTTTTAGGACGTGAATGATATCGCTAACTACGTGAAATTCATGCAAATTTTTGCTCATGCCCCATAACTCTTGACTTATATCTGCTATTTATTCAAATGCAGGGTGTATAGGCATCGATCCCCTTGTACCCTCCAACCATTGTTGCCACTAGCGTGGCAATATAAAAATAAAACCATGTCGTCATGGTTGAATGGTAGAACACCTTAATGAATGCAATTCCAGCAGTTGTAATTGTCCGATAAGTAACGAGGTTCAACGTAAACAATCTATAAACGATGTTGAATCTTCCTTGTAGTTTATTATTTTCCCTGGACAAGATCAACCTAATACTTTGTAAATCAGCAACTGGATACTTTATATCATAAATGACCGCAGGCAAGTTTGTCAGGATAACGATATCAAAATTTCCATTTCTAGGATTACATTAAACCATAAAAAAACACAATTAAAAAGTGACGAACTGAAAAAACTTTAAAAAAATAGCCAAAGAAGTGAATAAGTAATGACCCTTTACTTATTTGGGTCCTTGGATAATTTATAAACAAAGTTTCTACTCCTATTTATACTAAGCCACTTCATCAATAGACGGTATAGATCAATTTGATCTAATGGCAAATAGTTGTTTTGTAGAACACACCAAACAATTCCTACATAAATATGTACAAATGAGAATTCTAGAATGTCTTTTAGAGTTCTCCAATTTTTTTTACAATTATTAATATACATTGGTCCTAATTGAGCCTTTTTATATTGAGATAAGTCATTGGTTTGCTTGTTGGATCATACTAAACCTATTATATCCATGGAAAAATGGCCTAAGTGTTGGTTCAAAAGTGGCGGCCCTTAGAAAATCCCACCCTCGTCTAATTCGTCGACGTCCTCATCGTCTTGAACGTTTTGACGTCGTTCGTGAATTGCCACAGATCTTCCTTTTGTTTCCACAACCCGAGCTATGTTTTCCTAAAATCAAACGAGAAATCCTCTCTCGAGTTCATTCCCATTTAGAATCAATTCAACTGTTGGCCAAACAATCGAAAGCATTTAATACAGGAAAACATAAACAAAATCAAAGAATGACAAATAGATCACATATCTGGAAATCAAAATCAATATATACAAGGTTTCATTTCCCTAAAAGAAAATGCTCAGTTCATTACAAACATAGCATCAAAATGAAGAACACGAGAAATCATAAATAAAACGTAAAGAAAAGCTTATGAAAAACCCGAGTCGAAACCCTCGTCGAAGCTTCCCGCGAAAAACTGGCGAGAACCGAAGAGAAAACCGAAGAAGAAGTCGAGAGATAATCGAGAGTTGGCCGAGATCCTCTAAAATGAATAAAAGACCTTCTATTTATAGTAAGAAATCATTGAAAAATATCTCGTCTCGAATTCTGTGCCCAGATCGCGATCTGGGCTTCTTGGATCGCGATCTGGCAGCCTTGGAAACTGCGCACCGCCTTTCCAGATCGCGATACGGAATGGTGGATCGCGATCTGGTTCTTCATCAAAAAATGTACTGTGAGACCCCCCAAATCGAGATCCAGGAAGGCTGGATCGCGATCTGGATCTGACCCCAATTTGCTCTCTGTAAGACCCCCCAGATCGCGATCCAGAAAGGCTGGATCGCGATCTGGTCTTATGCGCCAACTTCAAACACTGTTTTGAGCCTTTTATAGCCCGAATTTGACAATTTTGCATTTCACAAAAGTTGTAGATATTGAATTTAGATTTCTATGGCCACTTGAATCAGCTAAATCGGAGGTCGTATGCAAAAGTTATGCTTGAAATACGAAACAGTGCCACACCCGCGATAATGCACTTTTGCACGTGTTTGGTTTGATTTTCGGCTTCGCTTCCAAAATCGTTTCGAATCGGCAAAAATAGCTTCTCTTTACCTAAAATATAAATAAAACAAAAACAACATAATATATACAAATAAAGCCGAAAACTCGGACGAACGAAGACCAAAACTCGAAGAATTGATAAGCAAAAATCGTGCAAAACGAACACTTATCACACCCTCAAACTTAGATCTTTACTCGTCCCGAGTAAATCAAAACGAACCTACAACCAAAAGGAAACAAAACAACAAACTATATCTAGGCCACTGACGTAGGGAATCACGATTGCATTTAGCGTATGCAACAAGCCGTTGAACCCCTGGGTACCCCCAAAGGACGAGTTGTGTCTCGTGAGGGTTTTCAGACAACACACCCACAAAGTTGCCGGATTGGTCAAAGCATTGCAATTAATTCGAAAGATGAAACGAGCTAGATAACCTTAAATCTTAGAATGGCATACGGCTTAAGGTATTCGACTTTCTTACCGACGCAATTAGTTGTTTCTACACCAAAATGAAAGATAGACTCAAGAATCCGTAATTAAACAATAAACACCATTATCGAGGGTTTTGAGTAAAAATGTGGGTGAAAAGTAAGTTTTGATTCAGAAATTCAAAAACTCGAGTTGGGCATAAGTAGGTCTATTTATTCAAATAAAAGAAATGACAACTACAATATTTTTGGTGATTTTCATCACAACTTTTTCCTTTTTTCATTTTTTTTGAAACGGGCATAATCGCGACTCGTGCAAGGCTCGACACCACTGTGTTATCTCCCTGACCCATTTATCGAACTTTAGTCCAAGAAACCCCCAAGCTCGACAGCTCGAGAGACTTAGGCGACGAGGTGCACCCAACGGGTTAAGCTCGAGTCAGAAAGGCGGGGAAATCAGAGCGTGAATCACAACAATACCACAAATTATTATTTTTCTCTTTTTTTTTTTTTTTTTTTTTTTTTTTTTTTTTTTTTTAACATCGAACATAAAATAAAAACGTAAAGACCATTGATAGAACTTTTAGCCAACAACTGAAAATCGTGAACACATAATTCAATTCTAACTCGCCCCCCAAACCTCAGACTATTATACCCCTCAGAAAAGTGCGCTCAAGCTTAATCGGAAAGGATTCGAAAGACTATCCACACAAGTTGCAAAAACGCAGTCGGAAGGTACATCTATAATTAGCCGGTTATCCATAATTCAATTTTAAAATCAACTAGCCAGTCTACTAATTCATTAATTGCTTTGCTTCAATAGAATCCGGAAATGCAACTTACACTCGATCCTAAATGAAATGCATGTGACAAACATAACACAATTACGGAAATCGAAATACATAAATGAAACTAAATTATATGATATGCATGCAAAAGACCAAATCAAAATAAGCTAAACTCACCTCCAAACTTAAATCATGCATTGCCCTCAATGCGAAAAATAAAAGATATGAGAAAGAAATACGCCCTGAACAGTCGTGCCGCAGATTGATCAGTGTTCTACGGTTGCGAAAGTGTTCTTTGGTTGCACGGGGTGCCGTGAATTTTGACACCGAGGGCGAATTGTAGGAATTGTTTAGATTCCCGACTTCTTACTCTTCTTTCCTTGGGGACGAGATACCGGCAAAAATCAAGAAAGCAGATGAAATTTTAGCTTTAAATTTAAAAAAAATGCAAAAACGACAAAAATAAAGAAAATAAATGACGAGAAATAAATAATGAGTTGCCTCCCATTCAGCGCCTGTTTTACAGTCGACGGCTCGACACGATTTGGACGGATTATGTCCAATCCAAAGCCTTGTAGATTGTGCATCCATCCGTCAGTCTTGATACATACTTTGCAATCATATCATGGACTAGATTGCAATCTTGTAATGACCATCCCAACCCATGGTACTTTTCGTTTGCTTTGGAAATCAGTCGGTAGGAGACTAGGATGGGTTGCTTGCCTACCGATCTCTCAAACTCGTATACAAGATACTCGAGCTTTGGAGAAAGCTCTACCTCAAATTTGAAACTCGTCTCCTCGCTCACACTCAAATCCGGAGTAGCAATGTGGATAGGATTTTGTTCGTCAAGTTCCTCTACCATCATCTTCATCCCACTCTCATCACACGCAAAAGTATCTACAGAACTGGGATGAATAATTCCCTCAAGGTGTTCAACCTCATCATTCATACGAAAATCTGTAAATACCTCGTTGTCTTCATATAGGATGGTCGGATGTGGTTTGTGAATGTGACATCTCTGAAATTTTTTGAAAATATTTGCCAAAAACTTGAGTTCGTCTTGTAAATAGCACAAGTGCTCATTTGTTTGTGCAAATCCATTTTCTAGGTTCAACCTTCGATGTCTTTCAATATCCTCCAACTCTTGTTGAATGTAATCAGCTCTGGATTGAATCTCGCCAAGAGAGAGATCATAAATCGAGGCCATCAATGTATACAAATCTGTGAAAATAAATCAAAGAGAAAAAAATAAATAAATAAAATGTCTAAAGTAAAGCAAGGAAAGTTGGTAAAGATATTAGTAAATTCAAGATTAACTAATTCCCCGGCAACGGCGCCAAAAACTTGATACGCGTAAAACCTACGTATAAATAACCGCAAGTGTACAGTATCGCGTTTTGCAGAATAGTGAATTCCGGATATCGATCCACAGGGAATTAAGTTCATAAATCTACCAAGTACCGTAATTATACTATCCTAAACTTTATCTAGGCGGATGAAAGAATGGGGGATGAAATGAAGCAAAAAGGAAACAAAAATAAAAACAACGGTTAGCCAGTACAAGCGAGGAATTCCGACGTGTGATGGCTTCTAGGGTAAAATCCACCAGTGTACTATCGATAAAGATCTACAAATCCGAATCTATTGTCAATTCTATGTTCGCTAACCCAGACACTAAAATACCCTAACCCCCGTCTCCAGTGTAGTTAGAGTCTACCCACAGGTCCGACGTCTCCGTTCAGAACCTGATAATAAGAGAGCATTTAGGTCAAGTCCTTAAGGGCTACCCGAGGTGCATCACGTCTCCGTTTCCACAACCCGAGCTATGTTTTCCTAAAATCAAACGAGAAATCCTCTCTCGAGTTCATTCCCATTTAGAATCAATTCAACTGTTGGCCAAACAATCGAAAGCATTTAATACAGGAAAACATAAACAAAATCAAAGAACGACAAATAGATCACATATCTGGAAATCAAAATCAATATATACAAGGTTTCATTTCCCTAAAAGAAAATGCTCAGTTCATTACAAACATAGCATCAAAATGAAGAACACGAGAAATCATAAACAAAACGTAAAGAAAAGCTTATGAAAAACCCGAGTCGAAACCCTCGTCGAAGCTTCCCGCGAAGAACTGGCGAGAACCGAAGAGAAAACCGAAGAAGAAGTCGAGAGATAATCGAGAGTTGGTCGAGATCCTCTAAAATGAATAAAAGACCTTCTATTTATAGTAAGAAATCATTGAAAAATATCTCGTCTCGAATTCTGTGCCCAGATCGCGATCTGGGCTTCTTGGATCGCGATCTGGCAGCCTTGGAAACTGCGCACCGCCTTTCCAGATCGCGATACGGAATGGTGGATCGCGATCTGGTTCTTCATCAAAAAATGTACTGTGAGACCCCCCGGATCGAGATCCAGGAAGGCTGGATCGCGATCTGGATCTGACCCTAATTTGCTCTCTGTAAGACCCCCCAGATCGCGATCCAGAAAGGCTGGATCGCGATCTGGTCTTCTGCGCCAACTTCAAACAATGTTTTGACCCTTTTATAGCCCGAATTTGACAATTTTTCATTTCACAAAAGTAGTTGATCTTGAAGTTAGCTTTCTAAGGACACTTGAATCATCTTGAAGTTAGCTTTCTAAGGACACTTGAATCAGCTAAATCGGAGGTCGTATGCAAAAGTTATGCTTGAAATACGAAACAGTGCCACACCCGCGATAATGCACTTTTGCACGTGTTTGGTTTGATTTTCGGCTTCGCTTCCAAAATCGTTTCGAATCGGCAAAAATAGCTTCTCTTTACCTAAAATATAAATAAAACAAAAACAACATAATATATACAAATAAAGCCGAAAACTCGGACGAACGAAGACCAAAACTCGAAGAATTGATAAGCAAAAATCGTGCAAAACGAACACTTATCAGCGAACAATACATTTCTTGAGTACAAATTCAACTTCCTTATCGTAAGATTTGATCACCGCAGGCAGTGCTCGATGCCAATACCTCGGCTTGTGTCTCCCGCATCTCATGATATAGCGTGAGAATATTTACGTGGAAGACGTGGTGGATTTTTTTAAGTGCTTTTCTGGAAGGTTGGGTTTGTAAGAAACTTTTACCTACCTTAGCCATAAATGGAAATGTCCGCGTACCTCACAATAAGACCCTCGTGCATGATCCTTAGTGACTTGAACTGTTGCCGTGGTAACTTCACCATGAATCAATCTCTTACCATAGCACACACACACACACACACACACACACACACACAACTGCAAAATACACTCATAAACAACCAAACAATATACACACAAAAAAATGCAAATTTGTGTGTGTGCGGTGTACATGCATGTTGATGTGTGTTTTCGGTATGTATGTTTGCATATGTTCATATATATTTAATTTTCGTGTGTGTGTGTGCGCACATCTGTGTGCGTGTGATTGTGTGTTCTTCATACTTGCGTGTTCTTACGGAAAAAATGATGAAAGAACGTGAAGATGATGAGCGAATTTAAGCAAATAAAAAAATTGAAACCCCTATAGGTAATAAAATTTGTGTTGATAGATCATGGCACACTTTTTCCTATAATTATTGTTTCTAATTAGTTTGGAATTTTTTTATTTGTATACGATAGATAATACGATATATCATGTTCACATAATATTTCGTTATTCTGTATACATCGTACCTATATTTCACAAAATTTCAAATAAACATTAAATACTAACAAATAATCCTTGTTTTTCTTTGGAGGACGACTAAACTTGAAAAAAAATACTTACAACTCCTTAAGGTTTGAGACTAGGCATTATAAGCTAGCTATAGCCTATAGGTCAGTTCGACATTTGTTGTTTTTTAAATAGAGAACTTGTAAGGCCATCTCCAACAGTTGTTTAAAAACGGTTGTCTATATCTATAATTTAAGAGGTGAACAGTGTTATGCAACATCACTTTTAACATCACACTCCAACAACATTGTTTATATTTTACATAATTATCATATTTTATTATTTTAGAACATTTTAGTTTTGAATTAATTTTAACTACTATATTTCAACATGCATATTCAAAGGTCAATATTTTACGATCATTTAAAAAATTATTCAAAATAACTATATTATTAATAAAAATGCTAAATTAGAATGATATATTCCAAAAGATTTCGAGAAACTAAATTTCAAAAACACTTTGAAAAACTAAAATTTTAGAGGATAAACTAACAACCATTTTGATGTTTAAGAAAAAAAAGGGGGGGAATTGCATCAACTATTTTCAAGTATAAAAGGTGGTAGTTGCTCTCGTATTCCTACACTTATCAACTTCCAACACAATATTTGTAATTCTCAATGGCTAATTTATTTAATCCATTCATGCCTATTTTTGATAATCAAGATCTTTTTGATGAACCAAATCATCTTCGACCACTTTAGCTGCGGCTATAGTAGAGGAAGAAGAAAATTCTAGTCGACAACATGAATTGCGTCGGCGTGAATCAATTCCTGGCCATTCTACTATAAATCGCGATAGAGTGGAGGGCCATGAGCGACTTTGGAAATATTATTTTGCCCCTCATCCGACGTTTCCCGAGGCCAAATTTCGTCGGAGGTTTCGAATGAGTCGAAATTTATTTCTCCGAATACAAAATGTTGTAGTGGGTTATGATACCTACTTTATACAAAGAAGGAATGCAGCGGGAACTCTCAGTTTGTCATCCACTAAAAAAATAACAGCTGCAATGAGAATGCTAGCTTATGGAGCATCAGCCGACTCCGTGGATGATTATGTACGCATTAGAGAAAGTACTGCCATAGAAAGTCTTCGGAGGTTTGTCAAAGTAATCAAGATTTTTGGGGACCAATACAGAAGGGCGCCAGACGACGAGGATGTTAGGCGGTTACTGGCATTTAATGCAGAACATGGGTTTCCGGAATGTTAGGAAGTATCGATTGTATGCAATGGCACTGGAAGAATTGTCTGATTGCGTGGCAAGGTATGTATACGAGGCACGTCCATAAACCAACGATTATTTTAGAAGCAGTGGCTTCACATGATTTGTGGATATGGCATTCATTTTTTGGATTGCCGAGATCACTCGATGACATTAATGTGCTTGACCGGTCACCTATTTTTCGTGAATTAGTTGTTGGACGCTCTCATGTTGCAAACTATTCAATTAATGGACATGATTATACGACGGGGTATTATTTGGCTGACGGAAGATACCCAAAATGGTCAAGATTTGTGAAGACAATTCCTATTCCAAGAGGATTGAAGCAACAATTTTTTTTCAAAAGATGAAGAGTCGGCAAGAAAAGACGTAGAACGAGCTTTTGGGGTTCTCCAATCACGGTTTGCAATCGTTCGCGGACCAGCACGATTTTGGGATTTAGAAACTCTTCGAAGTATAATGAACGCGTGTGTCATACTACATAACATGATTGTTGAGGATCAGAGAGGCAGTAACTATGTTTCAGATTGTGATAGACTTCAAAAAGTTCCGAATCTAAAGATATCCTGTGAGCCCACAAACGAGTTCATGGAATTTCTTCAATTTCATAGGCGCATCCGAAACAGGGAAAACCATACACAACTCCAAGCAGACCTCATTGAACACTTATGGCAGATTCATGGAGGAGAATAAATATGTATTTTAGTTTATGTATTTTGGCAGACCTAATTAATCTATGCTCTATACTTCATTTTAGTTTGGGCAAATTACCAAAACCCCCCTGAGGTAAGCCTAAATAATGAAAATCCCCCTCACGTTCTCGTAATTACGAAAACCCCCCTTGACTAACGGTTGACCGAATTTTTTTAACCGAAAACGTGAAATGTCTATTATATCCTTCTGTTAAATATGTAAAAAATAAAAGAAAAAAGCTGCAAATGTGTATAGTCTATTGTACCCTCTGTTACATCGTGTTAACATTGTTAAAACACGTTTCTTTTTGTTCCTAACAATAACAACGTTTTTAATATCTGATCTTTTCACTTTAATCACGTTTTCACTTTTATTTCTCACATTCATCTTTTTCATCTGTCACGATTTACCTCACTCCCTCTTCACTTGGAAACCGCATAGAGATTAGAGAAGATTAGGGCTGAACAAGCCGTAATCACGATAGAAATTGTTATCATCACCTATCATTGCTCGAATCGCGAAGTTTACGTCCAGAATCAAAGGAAGGTTTGTATGGATATTTTGTTCAAGTTTTTTAGGGTTTTAAATTTCGGTAAAAATTAGGGTTTTTTATTTTTGGTTTCAAATTTCTTTTTTTTCTTGTTTCTACTTTCTGATCTTTGGGTTCTTTGTTTTCTATTTTTTCGAGTTACAGAAGGTACTATATCTGATTCGTGAAGGGGAAATTAGGGTATTCTGATTAGTTTGGTAAAGGGGAATTAAGGAAATTAGAGAAATTAGGGTATTTTGATTAGGATTTCTAATTTTTTTATTTTTTGGTCTTATTTTTTTTATTTTTGGTTTATAATTTCTGATTCCAAAGAATTAATTTATGATTTTGGGGATTATTGCAAATGGTGTCTAGTTTCTTTTTTGGATTTTCTAAAAGTTTGGATTTATGTTTGTATTTGAATCAGATATGTTTTTTGTGTTTGTATTTGAACTGCAGATGGTAGATTTGTGCTCTGTTATTCTACACTACAGATCAAGTGATGTTAAATTTGATAATATTGATCCTGACAAGTATAGTTATGAGGACTTATGTCTAGCCATTAGGAGATCATTTCCTAGTATTAGTAGGGGTATTGAAGGGTTAAAGATGACATATATTAATGAGGATATTGAAGGGTTTCAAGGGTTGAGCATGGACTGTAACTTCGATGTAAAAACGATGTTTGCCTTATTTGTGGATAATTGCTTCCATGTGTTAGTTGAGGATAAAGATCAGAGAGTTGATGATGACTCTGATTCTGATTTCCAAGCCAACATTGATGAAGATGATAACAGAAGTGAAGTGCCAAGTGATGAAGCTGATGATGATGATGATGAACTGAGTGGATATGAGTCAGATAATCATTGCGAGCATACAAATTGGTCTGATGAGGAGCTGGATAATGATCCATTACAATGAGGCATGGATTTTGGGGATACAATATTCACTGATGAACCTGGGGAAAAGATCAAGTTAAAGAAAGGTCAAGTGTTTACTGATGTATATCAATTTAGACAAGTGTTGAAAGATTACATCATTCAAGAAGGCTTTCACTGTGTGAGAGATAAGAATGAAAAGCAGAGGGTTAAAGTACATTGTGGGGGTGAAAAATGTGCTTGGAGACTTCATGCCTCCACTTTACCTGATAATGTAACATATATGATTAAGGTTTGTCCATGTGAGCACACATGTACCAGAGGGGCTATTGATAATGAGGTCAGTGCCAAGTGGTTAGCCTCAAAGCTGATGGATATCTTAAGATCAGACCCTGATGCAAACTTGAAGGCAATGAGACATGAGGTGAAAAAATATGGGGTCATGCCACAATACATGCAGTTTTACAGGGCTAAAAGTATTGCACTAGATCAGATACAAGGAAGTCATGCAAAATTGTTTGAAAAACTACCATATTATGGTGCTATGGTTCTTGCTACCAACCCAGGTAGTGTAGTTGCACTACAATGTGATATTGAAGATGTTGAAGATGAAAATGGGTTAGGAAGACCACAAAAGCCACCTACATTCAAGAGGTTTTTCATGGGACTTGCTGCACTGAGAGATGGATTTTTAAGTGGGTGTAATCCATTTATTGGATTTGATGGATGCCATCTTAAAGGGCCATATGGTGGTGTGTTGCTTTCAGCAATAGAATTGGATGGCAACAATGGTCTATATCCAATAGCATTTGCTATTGTTGAGACAGAGAATAGGGACAGTTGGAGTTTTTTCTTTCATAATCTCACAATCATGCTGGGAGGATTTTCTGATGGAAAGCCATGGACTTTTATGACTGATAGGCAGAAGGTAAAGTCATTTGAGGACTTTCATAGTGTTTTTGTTATAATTATGTTTTTTGATCAAAATAATGTCATAATGCATTTTTTTTCTTTATGTCAGGGACTAGTGGAGACAATTTCAGAGATGGCCCCCAATGTAATGAACAGAAGGTGTGCTAGGCACATTTGGGCCAATTTCAGAACTCATTTTGCTGGAGGTGCACTGAAGAAATGGTTTTGGTCAGCTGCCAGGTCATATACTCCCTCTGGATTTAACTTTGCAATGTATAAAATGAAAGAATTGAACCTTAATGCATATAAGTGGTTGCTAGCTATTCCATCTGAGCAGCGGTCAAGGTATGCCTTTGATAAAAGGCTTAAAAATGACCATGTTGCTAATAACATTTTAGAGTCTTTTAATAATTGGATTGAAGAATTTAGACCTCTGCCTTTCTTGAGTTTGTTGGATGGTCTTAGGTGTAAACTAATGAAAAGGCTCACAAATAGGGCTGGAAAAGGGCATAAGTCCACACATGAATTAATGCCAACTGTAGTTGAGAGGTTAAATATTGCAGTTGAAGAGTCTAGGAAGTGTGAGATTGTAGTTGCTGGAAATGATCAGTTTCAAATTAAAGACAAAGGAAATCATTTTATTGTGAATTTATCAAACAAGAGATGTGACTGTGAAGAGTGGGATTTGTCTGGACTGCCTTGTAAACATGCCATAGTTGCAATCAAACACAATAGGCAGAGGCTTGAGGATTATACAATAAAGTGTTTTTCCAGGGAAACTTACATGACAGTTTATAGTCATTTTATTAATCCTGTTAACCACCCTGATTTCTGGCCAGAACACCTGGATGCCACTCCAAAGGATCTGCAACCTCCTACTTATAGGAGGTTGCCTGGGAGACCTAAAAAAATAGAAGAAAAGAGGCTGGAGAAGGCTAATCACAGAAAAGATCAACTGTGGTTAGATGCAAGAGATGCAAAGGTTGGGGGCATAACATTAGAACTTGCAAAGGACCAAGTCAGTCTAGGAGAGGTGCCACAGCCACAACTAATGGGGTATGTTGTACGGTTTATTATTTTTACTTTATGTGTTTTTACAATTTGTTTCTATGTTTCTAAGCAAATACATATATATTCTAGGAAAATACACAATTTCAAGCCTCTAGCAATCCAGAAAGACAAGGTGAAGCATCAGTGTTGACTAGAAGAAAAAGAGCAAATGCTAGTTCCAAGTCCCAGGTATTCTGTTTTTTAATTTTCTTATTATGTATTTTGGTTTTCTTATTATGTATTTTGTGTGTTCTATATTCTGTTTAATTTTTTAATATTTACCTTTTTTTACTTTATTTCAGAGTTCTGCTCAAGCCTCTGCTCATGCATTTGATGATGATGCCCAAATGACTGCTCAAGCCCTTGCTCATGCATTTGATGATGATGTCCAAGTGAGTGCTCAAGCCTCTGCTCATGCATTTGATGATGATGCCCAAATGAATGCTCAAGCCCTTGCTCATGCATTTGATGATGATGTCCAAGTGAGTGCACCTAAGAAGAGAAAAAAGACAAGTGCATCAACTAAGGTGGTCTCAAAAGGCAATGTTGCAGCACCATCTTCAAGTGCAAAAGCACCATCTTCAAGTGAAAAAGCACCATCTTCAAGTGCAGCAGCTAAGGTGGTCTCAAAAGGCAATGTTGCAGCACCATCTTCAAGTGCAGCAGCACCATCTTCAAGTGCAGCAGCTGATAATATTGACAAAATTCTGGCAGCAAAATGGTATCCCACTGACTTTGACAAATTTATGGCTTTCATCAAGAGGTAGAACATCATAGACTGTTTTTTTGGAAGATTTATAGGCTGTTTTTTTTTATGTTTTGTAGCCTGTTTTTGGGATGTTTCATAGAACATCATGGACTATTTTTTGTGTTTTTTTGTAGCCTATTTTTGGTGGTCTTTTTTACAGGCTATTTTTTGGGCTGATTTGATATGTAATTATTCACTAAACATATGGTGCTTATGGGCTGATTTGAAATACTAGTTTTTGTTTGATATATCATAAAGTAAGGTACAATATTTTATTGCAGAAATAATAGTACAATTATTTTACATATCATGTATAATGCTAGGATTGCTAGGTTTAGCACTACCAAACTACGAACTAATCCATCTTCAATCTTGGCATTCTTCTTCGATTGAACTTGATTTGTCGATGCACTTGTCACCTCACTGTCATCATGCTTTGGAGTAGCTATTGTATCACCATGTGAGCAACTATAACCAACTTCAAATGGCTCACACCAATGTGAGAAGCCGTGTTCGGGGCAACAATAAAAGAGCCTTCCCGGATTTTTTCTCGTCTCCGATATCATAATTGCTGTTTTCTTTCCACAACTCTTGCATTTCTCTTTTTTGTATTTTAACCCACTGATTTGAGAGGATGTGCTAGAAGAATCCATGGAAGCAATAGAGAGAAGTGGAGAGAGAGGTGAAAGAGAAGAGAAAATTCCACCTTATTTATAGGGATGCAAAAAACGGTCATATTCCAACAAATAACTCAAAACTTACAATTAACCCCCTTAGATAGTAATAGGTAAAATGCAACGGTTATATTTCAGTAAGTACAAACTATGCAACAATATGACCCCTCATTAAATAAAATGCTTACAATTACCCCCCTAAGGGTAATTTCGTCTGTAAATAGAACTATCAGAACGTTCCACGTGTACAAGGGCAAAATTGGTATTATCGGAGGAATATTCGGGAGAATCAAAAAGATTCTATCGAGTTTAACACCGTTAGAGCGATTTGTAAGATGTCTGCATACCTCAGGGGGGTTTTCGTAATTACGAGAACGTGGGGGGAATTTCCATTATTCAGACTTACCTCAGGGGGGTTTTGGTAATTTGCCCTTTTAGTTTTAGTAGTTTACCTTGCAGTTCTTGGATTTAATTTATTAATCCATGTCAGATGTTCAGTACCCATTTGTTAAGATATAGAAATTATATTTTTCAAAATAAATGATATACAACCATCATGATGATATGATATTACATTAAGATAAAATTATACAGAAGTAAACTGGTATTCTAATACATTAAACCAAAATGAGACATAATACTAAATGTGCTAATACATTCAGTACAAAATTCCAAATATCATATCCAGGTTAGGACAATCTTGACATAACATCCATCTTTAGTTTCTTGAAATATTCTGCACTCATTTCATCCATGCCAGTAGTGTCAATCATCATATTTTTATGTCCGTATCTTTCTTCAAGTCGGTTCGTTTTTCCCTCTCCAATTGTAGGTATTCTTGTTGGAATACGAACACTTGGTCAAACCTCTCTTTCTTTTGATGTTCCGCCTGAGCATAATCCTTTGAACATTCCTCAAAAAACGAGGCGGCAACAGAACTTTGAGTTCCTTGAACATGCTCTTTTCCTTTTTTCGCTTTTGCAACTTTTGTACCCATTGGTCTCTCGAACTCGTTAAAATCTAGATCGTCCAATCAAATGTTCACACCGCTATCTTTAGTTGCAGGCGACGAAGACTATGGACTTGCTCCGACAAACTTTTTGGACGACTTATTGGAACGTCGACTTGTTGTAGCAATATTCCACTTTGGGTGATTTTTCAGTTCGTTCCAACAATGATCCGTCCGAAATTGTTTATTTGTGGTTTCGTGAAACATTTGTTTGGCGCGGAGTATCTAAAAACATAATACCAGGTTAATTATTATGACAAAATTTTTAAAAAATAGTATAAGATAGAAATATACCTTGTCTTGCTCTGTTGTGCCACTTTTTTGCAATTCTTGAACCTGTTTATAACAAGAAGAAAATTTTGAACAATCTTTGTTGATTACAGCCCATCGGCTCGTTAGAGAATGTTGTGAACGCTGAGAGTCGTCACTATATGTTTCAAAATACTTGGTCACTTTTGCCCAAAAAGTATCGGATTTTTGTTTGTTTCCATGTATTGGATTTGTTGATGTGTTGAGGTATGCGGATATAAGGAGGATGTCCTCATCGTTTGACAAGTTTTTTGTCGTTTCGAAGAATTATTTGTTTTTTCCGTTTCCACCGGATAACTACCATACAAAGATTCCTGCTCAAATTATTCATTCTCTTTGAGCATATCTGTAAAATATCCACTGGAATCCATGTGCATATGAAATATAAATATTTTCATCACTATTTATTTAGTTAAAACATTGTTTGGAATTAAAATATATTGAAAAGGAAAATAAATCATTATATATAGGTATACTAAAAAAACTAAACACTCATTATTTTATTAATTACAATTATACATGGAAACATATTATGTGGAAAATAAAAACTGTAATTTTTTTTCTAAAATAACACCGATGGACCAAAAAATTAGCCAATAACTCTCCTCTTTTTATAAAAAACAAATACGCACTAAATACATTACTTAAATTAATATATTGTTTCTACTTTCTAGGGCTTTCTCTATATCTCATTATTTCTCTCATTAAGTCCCGAGAGAACAATAGAGAAATTTAATTAAAAATATACAAACTTTTGGAAATATAGAGTAAAGTAATTTGGGACACTTGTCCTTCAAAAGAAATTTAAAAAAAATTAAACAAATTCGACACATACATATCGAAATTTCTCAAAATTTTGACAAGTATGTGTCGAAAAAACTTTGGCTTTTTTTTTTTTTTTTTTTTTTTTTTTTTTTTTGCAACAGCAGCAGCAGTGATTTTTCAAAATTTCGACAGATATGTGTCGAATTTGTTTTTTTTTAAATAAAATTTTCGACAAATTGGTGTCGAAAATTGACCAAAACTTCGACCTATATGTGTCGAAAATTAACCAAAACTTCGACCAATATGTGTCGAAAATTGACCAAATATTCAACCTGTATTGTGTCGAAAATTGTAGGCAGATTTCAAAAAAAAAAAAACTAAAAAATCGACTTTGAAGCTCAAAAAAGACATGAATACATACTTTAATGTGTTCTCCTTCCATGTAAACTACCATTTTATTGTCTTGTGACTCCATTTTTTGTGAGGTTTGTGAGGTTTTGATTTTTTTGAATTTTGAGATTTTTTGGAGGGTTTGTAAGAAGATGAAAAAGAAGAGAGGGTTTGGGTTTTGGGAGAAGAATAAAGTATTTTAATTTTTAATTTTTGGCATTGAAATGAGGAACACAAATATTTTTTTGTATAAATTGTATTTTATTTGATGAGGGATATTTTAGTAATTTACTATTAAAAAAAATATTCGTGGTATTAATCTAAGAAAAAAATGTAAAAACTTTTAGAAAATATGGTATTAAACTTGGTGGTACTGAAGTTGGAAAAAAATGGTATTGGTTTTAGCCGCACCCTTACTTTTAAGTCTTTAACAAAAAGGATGGATTCCATATTATTTACTTCAAAAGATAGTTGGAGACTCATGGTTATTAAAATTGCACGATTTAGGAATTACAATTTAATAACCATGATCGAAGTTACATTGATTGGGGGTGCATCGATCAAAGTTACAAAAATGATTTCGACACAACGATTCAAAACGACAAGATGGGGAGACATGGTCATAAACCAAAGCTTTATCCCGATTAGAAATTATTAAGCATTTGCATTTGCATTTTGGTGTGATGATTCTTTCCTGTTAAGACAAGATTAAAAAAAAAATATCAGTTTCCATGGTGTGTTGAAATAAATAGACATTTGAGTAGCAATGAATGGAGCCGTCCCTTCAACTACCTCAGACAAATGACAGTGATTCTCGGCATTCTCTACACTTATGGGGTCAAAGACGCTTTTGTTGCGCAATCGATATTTGAGCAGCATCACACTCAATCAATTAGATAATATTCATTTTCCTACAATTTTGCTCCAACCAAAAAAAATTATTGGATTAACCATGGCTGCGGTTTGGGTGGTTTGGCGAGGTCGGTGATAGAAGCTGCCTAGGTTGGTCCTCTACTTGGAGCTCATCTCTCTTCGACTCTACTTCAGCCGAGGCAATGTCTGCTCTTAAAGCCTTAGAATTTGCTCGTGGTCCCCAATGGAATAGAGTAGTTTTGGAAGGCGATTGCAGCACAATTATTGCAGCTATTAATGGAGAGCAGGATTCTCGAACAATCTATGGTAATATTATCGATGATATTAAGAGATTGACGCTAGGTTTCGAAGCTATCAAAGTTTGTCATGTCATGAGGGAAAGCAATCGAGCAGCTCACGAAATTACTAGGTTGTCTTCAATGGAGTCCTTTTACTACTTCGAATGTTTTGCCGAGCTTTATTCAAGATATTGTAAGCTCTGAATCATTACATTAATAAAATCTGCAAGTTTTTTTTCTAAAAAAAAAAAACCAAACATTCACTAAGTTCCAATTATTTAATTAATCATGACTAAAGTAACAAAGAGCATAATTGATAACTACATAATAGCAATTGGAATATACTAAAAACAAAACAGTAAACATTGAATAACCCTAAACATAAATATTTGCAGCATTTGAATTTAAATTTGGATAAATATACATTTCTCTCACCTAGTCATCTCCCAAGAAGAGAAGCAAGAAGATTTCATAGTAAAACCATTTCCCAAAAAACACAAATTAGAAAATATATATATATATATATATATATATATATATATATATATATATATATATATATATATATAATTAACGCTAACTAGCAAAGCTATATATTAAAATCACTCCAACAATCCTGCAGAGAAAGGTATACTAGTAAAAGGCAACCAAGCATCTCCCATGGTGAAATTATACACAGTGAAGTTCAAAGCTTGAGAAGCATTCATCACATTGTAACCATGCCACGTCACCCTCATACTCGTCCCAGCACCCGGACCGTAATTCCCATACTCCCCGTAATAAAGCGTATCTATTCCGTAAGTCCCGTTCCACTCCAACCATCCGATCGGGTCGATCAAATCCCCTATGTACGATTGCATGTACACCGTTCTCGAGTACTCTTTCCAAGGCCTACCGAGATAATTATAACTAATAGAATAATTCGAATTATAATAATCCGGTGACGTACTACTAGCTCGAAGGATACTGCAGTTGTGGATGGATATCCCGGTGTTTTGATTCGGATCGGTTCGGCCTTGTGCGGTGAATGCGATTTTTTGATTGGGCATCGGGTTTCGGGCGAAGAGGTTGCAGTTTTGGAACACGGCGGCCGCGTTGCCGAATATGAAGTCGACCGTGCCGTAGACGTTGCAGTCTCGGTAGAATTGTCGGAGGGAGTGCACGTAGAGCGTGTCTTGGTAGCCCTCGAAGGAGCAGCGGTAGAATGTGGAGAGGTCTGCGGTGTTCCTCACGGCCACTGCTTGGTGCTTCTGTGGGCCCGCCGTGTTTTGGAATGTTATGTCGATCGCGACGAAGCGTTCGCCGTAGACGGCTGTTGTTAGAGAGAGAAGGATGAGATCAATTAAAAAAGATTCAAGTGGATAATTTTTTTGTAGATCTTTCGAAATTATACTTTGGTGAAATAAATGTTATTTCTATGTTACACCTGGTGATTTTTTTACTGTTGATCTACACACACCAATGTGGGTGTGTGTGTGTGTTTGTGTGTATATGAATGGTAAAGATCTACCCGGTGTATTTCACCCAATGTAGCATAGTATAAACAGTGAAATAAAATCAACATACCGAAAGTAGCGGAGTTGAAGGTAGTCCAGCCATCGATAACGTTACGGTTTCCCGTAATGACAGTAGCGTTGATCCCATCTCCAATTAACATAATATTTTTCTTGTTTTTGGGCACGACAATGTACTCTTGGTAGTAACCTTGTCTCGCGTAAATGACGAAGTAGCCATCATCAACTACCGAGTTATTAGGCGCGAATGCAACCGCTTCGTTTATCGATGAAAAGTTGGCCCCACCGTAAGGGCTAACTGTGACGGTGTTGTTAATACGAATTCCACTTTCCGTTAATACTTGTCCTAGAAGTCGATGTGTTGCCTTCTTAGATCCTAATTTTGGCACTAGCAAAACCTGTTTCCAAACATATAACAATGTGTTAACCCTCTCTTTTTAATGAATATAATTATACGTGTTGAAATTTGGTAAGCAACTCAAATAATTTCCATACTAGACTCGAAATCCGTCAGAAAAAAAAAAAAAGAAAAAGAAAAAAGAAACAAATTCTATTCGTTAACGAATCAAGTTTGAACACATATTTTTAGGTATGAAGCTAATCAAGCTAGATTAGAATAAAAAAAATGATGAGATGGCAAAGAAAATCGAGCTTGTCGAGCTCTCCATCTGTGTTGGGTTCGATTAAAGTTTGGTTATCGAGTAAATTGCTAATCAAATTAAGTTCAAACATGACTTGGGAATTTGATAAAATTTTAATTAAACTTGAAACAATTAAGCGTTCAATTCGACTCCATTCATTTACACCTATATAAATATAAGCACTAATGAAGAAACTGGTCCACGTGATTTCTTTTAGGTCTTGCCAAACTCCATTATTTTCCCAACTTGTGTGCATCTATTATATGTAGTGTTAAATTATAGAGCAAGTAGCCTTATTATTATTATCACTATTTAACTCTTGTGTCATTTGAATTTACTATTTATATTTGTATTATAGGGAAGTTAGATGTTACACCTGGTTATTTACAGAGTGGATTTGGATTTAAATTGTAAATTTGATTAAATAACTATATATTAAGCACACATACACATGAATGTTTGTAATTATATGTAGATTTACTGTTCAATGCCGGCCCTTATAAATAACAAGTGTAGCATCTAATTTTCCATAATGGTTCATACAATTTAACTATTGAAGGAAATTCGTATTATATTATTTAAGGATAAAACTAAAATTAGGCGATAAAACATAAATTTAAAATAGTTATACACTTCTATCATAAAAAAATACGAGCGGCTATAACAAATACCGTTTATTATATTTCTCACTTCAATACCACCAACATAAAAAATAAAAAAAATAAATAGATAATAAATAGGTAATAACATTATTACCCTTCATGAAAATCAATACTATACACAATGATTGTTGTATTAATTTTATTAAGGGTATTACTGTCGTTACGTGTTTATTTTCTACTTTTTTTGTGTTTGTGGTATCGAAGTGAGAAATAAACTATATTTGTTTTAGCCGTCCCAAAAAAAATTAGTGATTGTCTTTGGCTCTCGTGAGTCATGAGATCCAATCCAACGACCCAGAATATTAATAAATAAATGAATAATATATAAATAAAGAATGCCGAAAATATATTATTATTTTCAGACAAAAAATAACAATTTTCATTTTCATTTTAAGAAAAAATAATAATTTAATAACACAATAAAAAAGATGCTTTGAATAATTACCTGGGAAGGCACATAAGTTGGATGCCGTGCCCAATCAAACTCCATCACCCCCCTCCGCCCCGACACACCGCCGCCGCCGCCCCACCTCCTCCTCCCTCCTCCGCGTCCCAATGCATGCGCCACCAACCCAAGCGCAACACTGTACATCGCCGCCGCATCTCCAAGCGGCGCAGCCAGCGCGTCCGCCATCCCGCTGCCAGCATCCGCCAGGCCGTCGTAGCACGTCTGGTGGTTCGTCACGACGGCGCTCAGCAAGCTCCGAACTCCGTCGACCAGCACGTCGCTCATATTTCCCGGCGGAGATTTGAGGTCGCCGGAGATGAGGCCCAAGTAGTCGACGTTGAGCTGCTGGAGGTGGCGGCAGTCGTCGAGCGCGGCGATCTCCGCGTAGCCCATCAGGGACTTCTCCTTCGTGTTGGTGGAGAGGAAACGGGAGATGGTGTCGGACAACCTGCGGGCGTGTTTCATGCACTGTTTCACGGAGAACTTTCCGTAGTTGTCCGGATTTGATGGGGACTGCCGGAATGCGGACAGTATGGAGAGGCATAGCTTCGGGTACAGGGTCGTTTTGCACGCGGTGGACGGCGGCTGCGGCGGAGGCTCGGCGGCGGACGGCGGAGATAAAGAGAGGGTGAGGGGGAAGAAAAGGAGAAGACTGCAGTTCAATAGGTTAGCCATTTTATAATGTGTTTTGTGTCTGTAGTCTGTAGTACTCTGCAGATACAGTTCACTGGTTGTCGGCTCCTCTCCCCAAATTTGTAGTTTATTTATGGGTAAATTATATTCCACTTTCCGCCCTTTTACTTTGGCTCGATATCACTTTACCCCCTTTTACTTTTAATTTCATTGGTTTGCCCCACCTGTAATTTTTTCCTCAATGTGGCCATTGCTGTTTGTTTTCAAACCTTTGACCTTAACACCATTTGATCTAAGTTTGAAAATTACAAAAAAACCACCCCTCCTAGTTTAAATAATTATTAAAAAATTTAAAAATAAATTGTGACTGGCGTCGTGGACTATGTTTTCTCGTGTCTTGATATTATTATTATTTTACTTTTTGTTTTTAAATTTTTTTAATTGTTTTTTTTAATAATTATTTAAACTGAGGGATGTGGCATTTTTGTGATTTCAGATCTTAGATCAAACAGTATTAAAGTCAAATGTCTGCCAACTAGCAGCGAGGGCTACGTTGAGACAATTTTTCAAGTACATGGGGGCCAAATCGATGCAATCGAGAGTAGAAGAGGGGTAAAGTGATAACGAACCAAAGTACAAGGGAGGAAAGTGGAATTCACCCTTTATTTATTGTAGGATTAATTAATTACAACCGCCTCTTGAGGTAAGATGTATTTATGAAAAGAACCCCTCGTGTTTTCGTAATTACATTTGTAATTATTAGATTTCTTATATCAACTTCTATTTATGAAAAAAGCCCTCGTGTTTCCATAATTATCTGTATCGTTTGTAATTTGTAAATTTCTTCCATTAATACTCTTTTGTAGTGGGTGGATGTAAGAATTTACAAACTACAGAGTGTTGGACGACGTCATTTCTTATAAATGAGAGGGTTTTTTCGATAATTAAACTTTACCTTAATGTGGTGATTGCAATTTACCATTTATAGTAAGATGCATACACCATCCTCTAAAATTTTTAATTCTTTTTACATGAAAAAAATAAATTATATTTTATCTCGGAATCGTAGAAAAATTCAATCTGTAGTTATTTGTGGGTATGCCATCCGTCCAAAATTCGATATTGAAATGAAACTATTTATAAAGTTTGAAAATGACGTTTGTATAACAAAATATACTGATGATACTAGAGATAGATCACCTTAAATAGTTGAAGTTAGGGTTGTTCATGGGTTGATTTTACCCGACAACCGACCCATTATTGGCCCGAATATTGTGGCCGATAATTACCCAACAACCGACTCGTTTTGGTCGGGCCGATAGTTTTAATCGACCCATGTTTAGTTGGGTCGGGTATAGTTTTTAATTTACTGAAAAGTCGATTGGCCGATATTACACGACCAACCGACTATATATATATTTCTTATTATTTCTTTTAATTTTGTTTAGTTTTTAAAGTTTTTGAGTTTTGACTTTCACTTCACTAAATTATTGAATTTTTTTAAAATTCTAATCTAGAATTATCCATCTCCTATTTAACTCTAACTCTACTCCCCGAAGCAAAAACCAAAACTCCACATAAACACCACCGTCGACATTTCTCTTGCAAGCCACAAACAGTCATCACCGTCGGCGCCGGTGCGCTGCTACTTGCTCCAACTCTGCACATCTGGCCCTCTCTAGTTCTATCTATCTTCTACATTTTACACTCTAAAGAGCAAAACCTCAAGGCTAGGGTTTTTTTTTTTTTTCCTTTTTTTCTCAAATTACAATTTGGCAATTCGTCATTGGAATGATTTAATTTTTTTTAAAATACGAATGATTATTGCTTCTATTTTATGTTTTTCCATACTATTTTTTTTAGAAGAAAATATAGTATTTTCATTTAACTTGAAAATTTAGAGGATACAATATCGATAGTTTAGCAATTTCATGAGCTGCAGAATTCCCTTCCCTCAAAATATGGTAAATATGAAGAAACTCTTCAAAAGTAGTAGCTAGCTGTTTAATGTCGTTGATCAGATTTCCATAGCTTGTATATGAATCGTCTTCACCACGAATTGCTGCTACAATAATACTTGAATCACCCTCCAATGCAACTCGACGAAAATCATGATCGCGAGCAAACTCCAAGGCTTTCAAAGCTGCCATTGCCTCAGCTGTGACTGAATCAAAATATTGTTTACAACTAATAGAGTACCATCCAACACATCTTCCATCAAAATCTCTGGACAAACCACCCAAACCACATCCATTATCAAGAGCACAGAGAAGCATCAAAATTGATTTTCACGACACCCCCTAGGAGGTGCCTCCCACCGAATAGTTGATCTTCTACTAGAGTAAAGTGGACGTGGACTAAGAACCACCGAAGACAGGCCACGCATATCCGATATACATTTTTTCGCAAACAAAATAATATCCATAGCCGATTTATCCATGTCCTCAAAAAGTTTCTTATTTCTAGCGTTTCAAATCGCGCAACATATAACCACACAGTACTCAAACTGTGCACTATCTTGATGCTGTTTCATCCATAAAACCCATTCAATAACCGATTTATCCTTCGGCCAATGAATCAAATACGGTACCCCACTCAATGCCCAAACTTGTCTAGCGAAGGTGCAGAGAGCTAGGCAATGCAACACATCCTCATCGCCTACATTGCATAAATTACATGATCCTGACTCAATGATCTTACGTTTAATAAGATTTAATCGAGTAGGAAGGAGATTTTTACAACATCGCCACAATTTTTTTTTTAATTTTACTGGGAAATTTCAAAGTCCATAGCCATTTTCAAGAACCCGATAAATTCGACGAAGAGCTAGAAGCTAAGTTCGATCCATCTTTTTCTTTCTCCATCTGAACAACAATATAATAGGCACTAGGAACGGAAAACAATCCGTTTCAATTATAATGCCACATAAGTTTATCCTCGTTGATGGAACTTCCAAGCCGAATAGACAAATACAATTACTATCTTCTTTGATAAAGATTTGAGATAGTATATGCGGGTCCCACTGCCCGGTGACACTATCAATTAGGCTACTAACCATCATATCTCTTGGCCACTGACCCCGTGGAGTGAAAGGTTTGAAAGTACTGCCCCTCGGAAGCCATCTATCACCCCAAATCTGCACATTTTCTCCATTCCCGATTCTCCAACGAGTGCCTTTTTTGAGCAAGTCTATAGCACCACAAATACTCCTCCACGTGTACGACGGATTTGACCCAAGAGATGAATCAAGAATATTAGATAGTGGATAATACCTCGCCTTATAGATTCGACCCAACAATCTGTGAGGAGAGACCATTAGACGCCACACTTGTTTAACGAGTAGGGCTGTGTTGAAAACATTTAAATCTCGGAACCCCAGGCCCCCGAAATCCTTGCTGGAACACATATCTTGCCATTTAGCCCAATGAATTCCTTTGCCCTTTGTATTCACCCACCAAAACTTAGCCATATGCTTTTCCATCTCTTCAATAAAATATCGAGGTAGACGAAAGCAACTCATTGCATAAGTTGGAATTGCCTGAATCACCGCCTTAATAAGGATTTCTTTGCCGCCCCTTGAGAACCATTTTTCTGTCCACCCTCGAAGTCGTCGACAGACCTTATCACGAAGATTTGCAAAAGCTTCTCGTTTTGATTTACCCAAAGTAGAGGAAAGCCCCAAGTATCTGTCGTGATTGTCGACCACCTCCATAGGAAGTTCAGAACAAATTAAATTAATGTTTTCTTCAGTAGTCGTTTTGCTGAACACAATACTGGACTTCTGATAATTCACCATCTGCCCCGAAGCTTCTTCATAGACTCGTAAAATTTTCTTTACCCATGCAGCTGAGTAAATATTAGAATTACAAAAATTATCGTGTCGTCGGCAAAAAGCAAATGTGATATCGTCGGAGCTTCCTTGCATACTGCCAAGCCTGCTATATTGCCACAACACTCTTCTTATTTAATCAAAGCACTCAGAGCCTCCGCACAAAATAGAAATAGGTAAGGAGATATAGGATCGCCTTGACGTAAACCCCTCTCTGGCGCAAGAAAACCAAGAGAGCGCCCATTAAGAACAAAATAGTATGTAACTGTTGACACACATAGCATCACGAGATCTATAAAATTGCTATGAAAGCCCAACCTGGACATCACCCCACGCAAAAACGACCATTCAATACGGTCATAAGCTTTACTCATATCCAATTTAATGGCCATATGCTCCGCCGTACTCCGCTTCATGTAGTGGACAACTTCGTAAGCAATGAGAATATTGTGTGAGATCAACCTTGACGGGACAAAAGCAGATTCAGAATCCGAAATAATGAAATTCATGTGCGGTTTAAGGCGGTTCACAATCGCTTTGGAAGCAATTTTATACACCACGTTACTAAGGCTGATCGGTCTAAACTGAGTCATATTTCTTGGATTATCACATTTTGGAATAAGTACAATATGGGTGTAATTACCAGCTCTAGGAAGCTCTCTACGATTGAGAAGTGCTAATACCCATTTTGATACATCACTGCTCACCACACTCCAAAATCGTTGGAAGAAGACCACGGGAAATCCATCGGGACCTGGGGATTTTAGGGGTTACATACTAATTGTGCGAACGGAAAATGAAATTGAAGATTAGTTAATCTTCATATAATGATGTCAAATTACCCTGTGTGTGTTATGTAATATGTGTGTGGAACAAAGAGAGACAAGTAGAACTTTTTTTAATCTCTATGCACAGACTTGCCATTTTTTTTAACTCTGTGATGAGTGTGTAAATTAATTACCAGATTTTTAATAATTAGAATATTTTAAATTGTAGAATGAGAAGCGCATCGGCACATCGCCCTCTCATCCTAAGCAGCAAATCTTTTTCTTCTTCTTTTACTATGGCCGATCCCGATAATTTGCAATCGAACTATTTCGGCAACCGACAAAGTCGGTTGCCAATCGTTACCCAGCTCATAATTGTCAGGCCGTTAATGGTTTTACATTAATAGTTGGTTGGTCGGGTCGGGCCGATAACCGATATTCAACCGACCCGACCCATGAACAAGCCTAGTTGAAGTAGAATGAGCTGGAAGAGCAAAGTCGATCACTGACTCACGAGCTTGATGACCTTGAGATACATGCGATCAGAGAAAACGTAAACCAAGCCGGAAGTTGATACGGCGGAAACCCCTCCAACGCTCAAGTCAGGCTTGTGGATTGCAAGAGTTGTGGCAAGAAACTTAGGGAGTTGTATAGTTCAAATATATGAACGTACCTTAACAAATTAATTGTAATCTTTATTTATATCGAGTTGGTCTGGCTGAAGTTAATTGATTGTAATTGTCGGGACCAAAACTTATTTTTTAGGCAAGTGCGTGAACTGTGGAGCGCGTTGTAAGGTCTGGCGCGAGAGCCCACGCGCAACACATAGCATAGGCGCGTGGCGGCCACGGGCGCAAAAGGGTTGGCGCATTGGGAGGCGCGCACAACGTCTCCATGCGCATTTTTTTGTTGTTGTTAGGGGGCGCGCGAACCGAGGCGTGCACGCGCCCCGAGGCTGGGCCGGCGGCGCGAAAGTGTATGTTCTTCAATTTGTCTTCACACTTGGAGTAGATGGGTATGCCCACTACTACTTCGTTTGATGTTTATATTGTTTGACTTTGTTGATGTTTTGATGTATTGCTCGTATGTGTTTACATTTTCCTTGTGCGTGATGTATTTGATGAGGGGATCAGTATCTCAAGATTTTTTTATGGGGATCGTGCCCCTTGTTAGACCTCATGAATCGTAAGTATTGTAGGACCGTGGCCACGTTTTAAATGTAGGACCCGATGAAAATAGATATAGAAATTTAGGTAAGCAAGCTGGCTAGGCTATATAGATCACAATAACATCTCAAGTGTTCCCAGGGTTGTAATAATATAAACTTGAATGGATAATTGTGTTATGAAACAGTAATAAAGCTGAGATTAAGAAAAACTTATTTTATTCGTTGATTGAAAGCTTGAACATTACAAGTCTGCTTGAGGCGGGGGGAAATATACATATAAGGACCGAATCGCTCGAAATAACATAATTCATACTAAGTAGAAATTGTAGGTGCTTCTTCCACATCGTTCTCGCGCTTGTAGCTGCGAGCAGGTTGGCTCCTCGTGGGAGTTGTCTCGCGGTGAAGGGCCTACGAGGGTGGAGGATAATCGCCCAATTAATGTAGAAAGGTGAGAGGATGCACCATCCATGGGGTGGGATAGCCCCCAGGTTAGGATGATGCGATCACTAACTTTGTTATGGGCTCGAAAGACTCTAGGTGTCATTGACATCATTGGCAGTCCTAGGACGTGGAATGAGATTGTCCATGAGATGTCGACAATTGTCGTCGGTCGTCTCGTTGTCAGGTGTCGAAATGATCTCATTTTTTTTTCCTCTTAGGAAGAATGAAGGCCGAAGCCTCTAAAATGTACACGTATTTCTCAGCACGACTTAATAACTCCTCCAGAGTGGTTGGAGGTTTTCCTGCGATAGATTCATTGAATCTACCTTTCTTTAAGTTTTTTGTTGAATGATTCCAGAGAGCATGCCTCCTCCCATGTTAGGAACTTCATGAGCTGCATCTACTAATTGTCGAATGTAGTTGCGAAAGGTTTCACCCTCTCTCTGTGCGATAATGAAGAGGTACACGGGAGTCTTAACGTACTTTTTGTTGATAGCAAACTAGTTAGTGAAGCGATCCGGCAGTTGCGAGAGAGCTTCAATTGACCCATTGGGCAAGGAGTTGAACCAACTCAGGGCTCGTTTGGGGAGCGTTGCCCAGAACATTTTTCTTGGAGGTGGTTGTACCACGGGTGGAGCCGCAGGAGGAGTGTTGGCTCTCGCTGTGGCAATGTATTGTGCCACTACTTCACTGGCAGCACGAGCAGAGGTTTCCGAGTCATACGTCAAAGGGCCTCCTCGGTTATCTGAACCATTCGAGGAGTGAGAAGAACTGGATCCTATTGAGGATCCAGTAGAAAATCATGAGGAGGGTCTCATGGTGGATCCCGATAACGAAGAGGACGAAGTGGTAAACCAGAGCATCCACGAGGTAGGAGGTTGTTAGCAATGTCACGTTCTCCTCGAGCTGATGTCTCAAGGTCATCCTGCGCACGTTGAGGGACCTCCTCGGTTATCTGAACCATTTGAGCAACATGAAGAAGTGGATCCTGTTGAGTTCCAGTGGGGGCTCCCGATGAGTGACTTGTGTTGGATCCCCAATACGAGGAGAGAGAAGCGGTAAACTAGAGCCTCGCCGAGGTGGGAGGTTATTAGCAGTGCCATGCTCCTTCCGAGTGGGGCTGGCGCGCGAGTGGAGGGTTGCCCCTGGGAAGGTGCGGGTGAATGCATCGACGCGGGGAATGAGGAGCGCGTTGTAAGGTCTGGAGTGTGAGCCTACGTGCGACACATGGCATAGGCGCGTGGTGGCCACGCAGGCGGCATGGTGAAAATTGCTTGCTGTTTTTTTTCGCCCGTCGCTGAACGTTGACAATAATCGTAATGTCTTTTGACAGTTACTGTACTGTCAACTGACATTAATTGTACTGTCCCTGACAGTTCCAGTCGTTGGTGATGTGCACAACGATGCTGCAGCACCTGAAGCAGCTGACCCAAATCTAGCCATCATCGTTCATCCTGTCAACCTTGAAGCTATGCCAATCAGCTTTATTGAGCTCGGCGACGAGCTGAATCCGATTGACCCAGAAAACTTCCAGAACCTGGGTCCCTCTTCCACTGCAGGAAGGTTCCCTACTCGCCGGTCCAAGCGCATGAATCCCTTCCCAGATCTGAATGCTACTGGGTCACAACGCCGCAGGGGAGGAAATTCTCCCAACAGAGGCGGCAGAGGTGGAAGAAGAGGCGGCAGAGGTGGCCGTACTCCAGTTAGGCCAAACCCACCAAGAGGTCTTCATTTGGTTGATGAAGAAACAGATGATGAAGAAGGAGATCCTACCTTTGCAGAACCAGAAGCCCGAGCTCACTTCTCAAGCTCCACTGAGTCATCCTCCAACGACTCAACTCCACCAGCATCAACTCAGGGGGAGACATTTCAGCCCAACATGGCAGCAGCCTCTTCTCAACATCCTGCTTCTGAAGATGTTGCTGCACATGTTCCTGAAAATGCTGCTGCACCTACTGTCTCATACAATGCCCCTCAGAGTGCTGCTGAGGATGCTGCTCCCTACCAAGATGAGGAAATGCCAGACTTTTCTGGGATGTCCTCTGCTGAGCATGTATATATTCCCACTGTTGATGCCCAGGACTTTACTACCACTGAAGAAACACCCTCAACTCCACATGAAGATCCTCTGGAAACTCTGGTAGAGGCAGTTGTTCAAGTGGATGCACCACCTTCCCAGGTTAAAGAGGAAGAGAAAAGTGATGACAGCTGGGAAGTGCCCCTTGCCTCTTTCCGCAAGAATTTGCCATCCTCAGAGTCAGACAGTGACTCTTCTGAGGACTCATCTCAGATGGAAGAAGATGATGCTCCACCTGTTGCATCACCTGAGCCAGCATACATCCTAGATGAACTTGAAGACTCAGAAGAATAGGAACCCTCAGAGGATGAAGAGCTAGACTTGGATGGGAAGGATCTGTCAACTCCTTTTGAGGTAAACAATGCTTTCAGTCCTACCTTTTATTTTGAATCTGATTCAAACATGGGTCCTCAAATCATGAATTGCAAATTCATTGAGGAAAAGAAAATTTCCAAGGATGAGTTTGATAGGCATAGGATCACTGTTTTTCTTGATCAAAGAAAAATCCTTAGTCTAGTTGAGATTGCATGTCCTTATGATCCCTCTGTTGTGAAGGAATTTTATGCCAATTTACAAACCTCATTTTTAAAGAAATATTCTCCAAACATTGGAAAAGTTTTTGTGCTAAATTCTATTTTCTTCTTTTCTCCCAAAATTATCAACTCTCACTTACAAACTCCTACTGTGATTGACGAGGATAATTATGGTGATTTTACTGAGGTTTTTAAGACTCTTTCTGGCAATCGTCTAAAATCTTGGCCTGCTCACCCCAAAAAATTCAAAGTTTCTCAACTTACTGCATTTTACTCTGTCTTGTTCAGACTCACAGTGATGAATTGGATTCCATCCAAAAATGTATCTGTGATTACTAAACCTCATGCAGTACTCATGTACAAATTGGGGGTGGGGTTACCTGTTGATTTTGGCCAACTTGTTTTCAACAATATAGGTCATATTGCCCATAAAATTTCTTTCTCCACTCATCTTCCCTATCCTTCTCTCATCTACTCCATTCTGCTTTCTCAAAATTTGGGCCAAGATGAATCGGAATATCTTCATGATAACTGTTTCTCAAAATTTTCTAAAAGCTCCTCATGTATGTCCAAGATCTTCCCTGGAATGGAGATAATTTTCTCCCACCTGAATCATGTCAAAATAATCTTGGTACTGAAGGTGTTTCTCCTCATGTTGACAACACCCCTGACATCATTGTTTCTGTTCCTCGAGATCTTTTTTTAAAACAGCTTACTCACTCCCTAGCTCAAATCACCTATCATCAGTCCATTGTGGAAATGCTTCAGAGAGCTCTTTCTGATCAAAAAGGGGGAGAACAAGCTGGTCATGAAGTTGAAGCAGGGACTTCTCATCCTTTGGATGCCAGAGGCAGAGAGCATGGAGTTAATGAAGAAGAAGAAAAGAATGAGGGTAAAGCTGAAGGAGCAGAGGAAAGCAGTGGGTCCAGTGCTAGTGATGGAGGAATTGCTGCTGATACTGAGGAGACTTGGGATATTGTGCTTTAAAGTTATTTTTATGAACAATATTTGTTTTTGTTCAGTTTGTTATTTTCCCTCTCAACTTTTATGCTAGGATTGCGCTATTTTGTTATTTTCTTTATTGGTTATCATATTCAGGGGAGTTCAAGCAATGACTCAGGGGGAGTTAAGCTAAAATTTAGTTTTGATCAGAAAGTTAAAAAGGGGGAGTTTGAAACACTTGGATTTTCACGAGTGTTTTTAACTCTGTTAATTTCAAACTAAATTTTAGTTATGGTTAAGTGCTTAGTGGGCTAAGTAGTGCTTAGTGGGTTAAGTATAATGCTTAGTGGGTTAAGTATAGTACTTAGTAGGCTTGGTGGGTTAAATTGAGGATATTATCTTAACTACTAAACTAACCCACTAACCCATGTTCTTGAGTGCTCTTGTAATTGGTTTTCTTGCAGATCATGGGCTGAGGACTGGAAGCTTGGAATGTCTGTAAATACCGACTTCAAGACTCAAGGAAATTTATGGATTCTAAGAAATAAAAACCGAGAGCTGAAAAGAATACATGAGATTTTTAGTGTGTTTTTAGAATCTGTTTTACGTACTCCTCATGAGTACATTCTTTACGTACTCCTCATGAGTACATTCTTTACGTACTCCTCATGAGTACATCCTTTGTAGTCTAGATTGTTTAGTATATAGTTTTTATGTTTCTAGACTTGGTTGTAAGAATGATCAAGATAGAGATTCATTCATAAGAAAGAAGTTCTTTACGTACTCCTCACGAGTACATTCTTTGAAATCTAGAATTTTTAGTATTTATCTTTTTGTTTCTAGATTTGATTGTAAGAATGATCAAGTTAGTGATTCATTCATAAGGAAGAATTTTTTGTACTTCTTCTCTTTGTATTCTTGTAATACTGTTTTAATATAAGTTTTGCGTCCTTTGAAGGGCAAGTTCACAAGTTTTACTTGTGAACATTTTTAGATCTGAGTATTGTTTTTATATTTCCACTGCATGTTTATCCAAGTGTCATAACACTTAAGATAACACCTCTGTATTAAACGAATTCGGGACCATAAATTCTTTCAATTGGCATCAAGAGCCAACACTTGACGTATACTAAGTGTTTGTTCCTATTTCTTTTTCAGAAACGAATTCGTGATGGATACTCAGATGACTGCTTCTATGCGACCTCATGTACTTGATGGCACAAACTACACATACTGGAAAGTCAAGATGATGGCGTACATCAAAGCCAATGATGAGAGAGCCTGGAGATCTATTATTACTGAATGGAAGCCACTAACTATAACAGATGCGGATGGGGATGTATTTCCAACACGAGAATTACGGTGGACAACAGACAATCTATCAAATGCTAATCAAAACTCAAAGGCGTTACATGCAATCTTTAATTCAGTAGATTTAACAATGTTTAAATTGATCTCAGTGTGCACTTCTGCGAAGGATGCTTGGAAGGTTCTTCAGCTAGATTGTGAAGGATCAGACAGTGTCAGAAGAACTAAGCTCAGATTAGTGTCTTCCAAATTTGAGAGACTGAGAATGGAAGAAACTGAAACAATTTCTCAATACAATGAGAAATTGGTTGATTTAGCTAATGAATTTCAATCCCTAGGTGGTCCTTTGAGCAATGAGACATTGGTGAATAAGGTATTGAGAACTCTTCCAGAAAGATTTAGCATGACAGTTACTGCTATTGAGGAGGCCAAAGACACGTCATCTCTACGGCTGGATGACTTAATTGGTAGCCTAAAGTCTAGAGAGATGAACTTTGAAGATCAAAGAAAGGAGAAAGGTAAGGCTATCTCAAATGCACTCCGTGCAGAATTAGAGAAGGGAGAAGTTGTTCCGGAGTATGATGATGATGCAGAGGAATGTCTCAACAATGTGGCATTTCAGATTCAGAAATTCAATAGGGCATACACACGAAGTGGAATCAAGCCCAGACAGTTGTTTCCAGATGGCTCTCCACAAAATCGACAAACTCAGCCCCGAAACAGATCTATTCCACAGAGAACATTTCCTCAAACATCTTCTCAAAACACTTTAAAAAATTCTCCATTTATTCGTTCAAATTCTGAACCACCTAACTTGGATCATATTAAATGCAGGGCCTGTTCAGGATTTGGACATTATACTAATGAATGTGCAAATACCTTGAGAAGAAGAGGAATGTGTCTGATTTGTGTTGCCAGTGATGAGGAGGAAGAGCAACCTGAACAGACAGAGGAGCTGCAACCCACTAAACATGCTCTTTCTGTTAGATATATCACTGAAAAATCTACTGAAACAGAATCACAATGAGTTTCTCTAGATGCTGCAACACTTTCCGAAACACTTTCAGTAACTGAAATTTCTGAGTTAGATAATAGTCATTATACATGTTTGAACTCTATTTCTTTGAATGCTACAGAATACAGTAAAGAAGCAGTAGGAGATGAGGAAGAAATGTACAAGAAATTGCTTAGCGACTTGGAGAAGAAGACTCATACTCTAGATGCAGCCAACAAGGAAAATTCTTCTCTCAAAGAAACAATCACTCATTTGGAGGTTGGTATCACCAAGAAGGATCTTGAACTGGCAAAGGTGAAAGATGAACTCAAAGAAGCAACTCTAGCAATCAAGAGGATGAATACCGGCACAACTAAACTCGAAGAGATTGTGTCACTGGAGAAGTACAGCAAAAATGAAGGTATAGGGTTCAAAAAACAAGTGAAGAAACACAAGCTAGTAAAGAAGAAGGAGGTTGTCTTTGTAAAAGAGAAGGGTTCAAATGGAAAGAATGCAGAAATACCACAGTCACCACTCCAGAATCTAGAATAAGGAGATACATTTGTCATTACTGTTTCGTACAAGGACATATCCGTCCATTTTGTGAGAAACTAAGTAGTGACAAAATGTTGTACAGGATGAGTCACATCACTCCAGGGAATACCTCCAAGAAAAATGTAGAATTTACCAAAAAAGAGTGTAGAATATGGAATCCCAAAGGTAAACTTATGTGCAAGGCAGTATACACTTCTTTAAATGCTAACATTTCAGGTTCATGGTACTTTGATAGCAGATGCTCTAGGCATATGACTGGAACTAAAGAGTTTCTATCAAACTACCATACACTCAATGGTGGACGTGTAACCTATGGAGGAGGAGCTAAAGGCAAAGTGGTTGGACGTGGAACACTCAGTATTGAGGGACTTCCAAAACTTTCAAATGTCTTACATGTTGAAGGATTGGGGTCAAATCTCATCAGTATTAGTCAATTGTGTGATGATGATCTACGTGTTCAATTTGATAAATACTGTTGTTATGTGTTTGATAATCAAAATCATTGTGTATTGACAGGTTCCAGGTCAATGGATAATTGTTATCAAACAGGTGACACCATCTCATGCAAGAGCTCAAGAGTAAGTGAAGTAGAGCTGTGGAACCAGAAACTAGGGCACACTAACTTCAAAAATCTGAAGCTGCTCAACAAGTACGATGCCATAAGAGGAATTCCTGATCTCAAGATCAAGGACATTCGTATATGCGGAATGTGCCATAAGGGAAAGCAAACTAGAGTACCACACAAAGTGTTACAACACGTTGGTACCACCATTTGTTTTGAACTTGTACATATGGATCTTATGGGTCCTATAGAGCTAGAAAGTCTAGGTGGTAAAAAATATGTATTTGTGTGTGTTGATGATTTTTCAAGATATACTTGGGTGTATTTTTTAAGAGAAAAATCTGATACTTTTGAAGTTTTCAGAAATTTGTACAGGTTTGTTAGAACTCAATTTCAAGTTTCTATTCGTAGAATAAGGTCTGGTCTCCGCAATAAAACAGCTGAAGATGAAGTTGATGACCTGATTGCTGAAGGAGAAACAACCGGAGGAGACACTACTGACATAGAGGCTCCAGATATAAACAGTCCACTATCAAGAGAAGAGGGTGTTGAGCCAAGTGTTACCACATCTGACTCAATACTTCCTACGGAGAGCCCAGAAGCTGAAATGCAGCCAACTCATCATGTCTGCAGATACGAACCATCAAGTAGAATCCAGAAAAATCACCCCTCTACTCAAGTTGTGGGAGATATCTCTGAATGTGCAGTAACTGGAACAACTTGCTTTGTATCTTCAGTCGAACCAAGGAATATTGCAGAAGCACTGAAGGATGAATTCTGGATCAATGCAATGCATGAAGAACTGAATCAGTTCATCAGGAATGATGTTTGGTACTTAGTTCCCAGACCAAGTTATGTAAATGTGATAGGAACTAAGTGGATTTTCAAAAACAAAACTGATGAAAAAGGTACAGTGGTTAGAAATAAGGCTAGGTTAGTAGCGCAAGGATACACTCAGATAGAAGGTATAGATTTTGATGAGACCTTTGCTCCAGTAGCCAGAATTGAATCTATTAGGTTACTTCTTGCTATAGCATGTTTTCTTAAAATCAAATTGTATCAAAAGTGCATTTCTAAATGGTGCTTTAAATGAAGAAACATATGTAGAGCAGCCCAAGGGTTTTGAAGACTCTGCCAAGCCTAACCATGTGTTCAAGCTTAAGAAGGCTTTGTATGGTCTTAAACAAGCTCCTAGAGCTTGGTATCAAAGACTCACTGACTTCTTACTTGAAATACAATTTACTAGAGGAGAGGCAGACAGAACTCTATTTGTTAGAAGAACAAATAACCATATCATTATTGTACAGATATATGTTGATGATATTGTTTTTGGTTCTACTTGTGCTAACCTTTTACAGTCTTTTGTAGATTCTATGTCTCACACTTTTGAAATGAGCATGGTAGGAGAGTTGAATTACTTCCTAGGACTCCAAATCAAACAGACAGGTGAAGGAATTTTTGTAAATCAAAAGAAGTATGCTCTCAATCTGGTCAAAAGGTTTGAGCTGGAGTCAGCCAAGCACATGAAAACTCCAATGGGATCAAGTCAAAAACTGTCCAAGGACGATGTTGCTGAAGATGTTGACAGCACCCTATACAGAAGCATGATTGGAAGCCTTCTGTATCTAACTGCAAGCAGACCTGATATTATGTTTAGTGTTTGTGTGTGTGCCAGGTATCAAGCTAATCCCAAAGTCATTCATCTTAAAGCTGTGAAGAGGATTATTAGGTATGGTGCAGGTACAGTAGATTTAGGTATTCAGTTTTTCAAAGACACTAATACTAATTTGATAGGCTTTAGTGATTCTGATTGGGCTGGGGATATTAGTGACAGAAAAAGCACATCAGGTGCATGTTTCTTTTTGGGGAATAACCTGGTTTCATGGTTTAGTAGAAAACAAAATTGTGTATCACTTTCAACAGCTGAATCAGAATATGTAGCTGCTGGAGGATGCTGTGGTCAACTAATTTGGATGAAACAAATGTTGGAGGATTATGGGTTAACCAGTGACACCTTGACCATATATTGTGATAATTCAAGTGCTATTGATATTTCAAAAAATCCTGTTCAACACTCATGAACTAAACACATAGATATTAAACATCATTTTGTTCGTGATATAGTTGAGAAAAATATAGTGTGCTTAAAGTACATTCCTACAGAAGATCAGCTGGCTGACATCTTTACAAAGGCATTAGATTATGAGAGGTTCTCTAAACTTAGAAAATCTCTCGGGATGTGTACTCAATAAACATGTCCTGAAATATGTTGCAGCACCTCATCAAACATCTTAAGCTGCAACATAATTTACTGAAGCTTAGCTTATTTAAATAATGGCTTCACTGTGATATATTATTCTCTAAATAAGTAACTGGAAGTCTTTCACCTTGAAATGTGATCATGCTTCATGTAAACATTCAGAGAACAATTATAATCACATAAGTCAAACTCCTCTATCTGAATAGTCATATCTTAGCAACTGAGGAACTTTCAAACTGAACACTTGATCATGTTCTATGTGAATTGTTTGACTTGAAAATAAGAGTTTAAAATATATATATATATATATATATATATATGCCTGTTAGCCTTTTTTTTCACACTATTAATCATTAGAAGAAGTGTTTATTATTAAAGTGTAAATTTCGTGAGTGTTATTATTTTTATTACTATTATTATCATTTTTATTGAATTATCATTATTTATATGGGTCATGGGGTACATGGGTTAGTCTTTTATTTTCCATTAAGTCCACTCCTTACTGTGCCATGTGTCACGTTTTGTCTTAAACTGCCAAATAAACCTTCATTCTCCTTAATCACACTTTCTCCAAGAAAAACGCACACCACTTCTTCACCTTCTCCACTTCAATCTATTTTCTGCAAAAATTAGGGCTTATAAATTTCGTGCTTCTTTTTCGAAAATTAACCCTCAAAAATCAAAAGCACTAGAAGCAATTCTTCTTTCTCTCTACTGTATCATGGCATCACATTCTAGAAATCCTCTTCCAGTCGTTGGTGATGTGCACAACGATGCTGCAGCACCTGAAGCAGCTGACCCAAATCTAGCCATCATCGTTCATCCTGTCAACCTTGAAGCTATGCCAATCAACTTTATTGAGCTCGGCGACGAGCTGAATCCGATTGACCCAGAAAACTTCCAGAACCTGGGTCCCTCTTCCACTGCAGGAAGGTTCCCTACTCGCCGGTCCAAGCGCATGAATCCCTTCCCAGATCTGAATGCTACTGGGTCACAACGCCGGAGGGGAGGAAATTCTCCCAACAGAGGCGGCAGAGGTGGAAGAAGAGGCGGCAGAGGTGGCCGTACTCCAGTTAGGCCAAACCCACCAAGAGGTCTTCATTTGGTTGATGAAGAAACAGATGATGAAGAAGGAGATCCTACCTTTGCAGAACCAGAAGCCCGAGCTCACTTCTCAAGCTCCACTGAGTCATCCTCCAACGACTCAACTCCACCAGCATCAACTCAGGGGGAGACATTTCAGCCCAACATGGCAGCAGCCTCTTCTCAACATCCTGCTTCTGAAGATGTTGCTGCACATGTTCCTGAAAATGCTGCTGCACCTACTGTCTCATACAATGCCCCTCAGAGTGCTGCTGAGGATGCTGCTCCCTACCAAGATGAGGAAATGCCAGACTTTTCTGGGATGTCCTCTGCTGAGCATGTATATATTCCCACTGTTGATGCCCAGGACTTTACTACCACTGAAGAAACACCCTCAACTCCACATGAAGATCCTCTGGAAACTCTGGTAGAGGCAGTTGTTCAAGTGGATGCACCACCTTCCCAGGTTAAAGAGGAAGAGAAAAGTGATGACAGCTGGGAAGTGCCCCTTGCCTCTTTCCGCAAGAATTTGCCATCCTCAGAGTCAGACAGTGACTCTTCTGAGGACTCATCTCAGATGGAAGAAGATGATGCTCCACCTGTTGCATCACCTGAGCCAGCATACATCCTAGATGAACTTGAAGACTCAGAAGAATAGGAACCCTCAGAGGATGAAGAGCTAGACTTGGATGGGAAGGATCTGTCAACTCCTTTTGAGGTAAACAATGCTTTCAGTCCTACCTTTTATTTTGAATCTGATTCAAACATGGGTCCTCAAATCATGAATTGCAAATTCATTGAGGAAAAGAAAATTTCCAAGGATGAGTTTGATAGGCATAGGATCACTGTTTTTCTTGATCAAAGAAAAATCCTTAGTCTAGTTGAGATTGCATGTCCTTATGATCCCTCTGTTGTGAAGGAATTTTATGCCAATTTACAAACCTCATTTTTAAAGAAATATTCTCCAAACATTGGAAAAGTTTTTGTGCTAAATTCTATTTTCTTCTTTTCTCCCAAAATTATCAACTCTCACTTACAAACTCCTACTGTGATTGACGAGGATAATTATGGTGATTTTACTGAGGTTTTTAAGACTCTTTCTGGCAATCGTCTAAAATCTTGGCCTGCTCACCCCAAAAAATTCAAAGTTTCTCAACTTACTGCATTTTACTCTGTCTTGTTCAGACTCACAGTGATGAATTGGATTCCATCCAAAAATGTATCTGTGATTACTAAACCTCATGCAGTACTCATGTACAAATTGGGGGTGGGGTTACCTGTTGATTTTGGCCAACTTGTTTTCAACAATATAGGTCATATTGCCCATAAAATTTCTTTCTCCACTCATCTTCCCTATCCTTCTCTCATCTACTCCATTCTGCTTTCTCAAAATTTGGGCCAAGATGAATCGGAATATCTTCATGATAACTGTTTCTCAAAATTTTCTAAAAGCTCCTCATGTATGTCCAAGATCTTCCCTGGAATGGAGATAATTTTCTCCCACCTGAATCATGTCAAAATAATCTTGGTACTGAAGGTGTTTCTCCTCATGTTGACAACACCCCTGACATCATTGTTTCTGTTCCTCGAGATCTTTTTTTAAAACAGCTTACTCACTCCCTAGCTCAAATCACCTATCATCAGTCCATTGTGGAAATGCTTCAGAGAGCTCTTTCTGATCAAAAAGGGGGAGAACAAGCTGGTCATGAAGTTGAAGCAGGGACTTCTCATCCTTTGGATGCCAGAGGCAGAGAGCATGGAGTTAATGAAGAAGAAGAAAAGAATGAGGGTAAAGCTGAAGGAGCAGAGGAAAGCAGTGGGTCCAGTGCTAGTGATGGAGGAATTGCTGCTGATACTGAGGAGACTTGGGATATTGTGCTTTAAAGTTATTTTTATGAACAATATTTGTTTTTGTTCAGTTTGTTATTTTCCCTCTCAACTTTTATGCTAGGATTGCGCTATTTTGTTATTTTCTTTATTGGTTATCATATTCAGGGGAGTTCAAGCAATGACTCAGGGGGAGTTAAGCTAAAATTTAGTTTTGATCAGAAAGTTAAAAAGGGGGAGTTTGAAACACTTGGATTTTCACGAGTGTTTTTAACTCTGTTAATTTCAAACTAAATTTTAGTTATGGTTAAGTGCTTAGTGGGCTAAGTAGTGCTTAGTGGGTTAAGTATAATGCTTAGTGGATTAAGTATAGTACTTAGTAGGCTTGGTGGGTTAAATTGAGGATATTATCTTAACTACTAAACTAACCCACTAACCCATGTTCTTGAGTGCTCTTGTAATTGGTTTTCTTGCAGATCATGGGCTGAGGACTGGAAGCTTGGAATGTCTATAAATACCGACTTCAAGACTCAAGGAAATTTATGGATTCTAAGAAATAAAAACCGAGAGCTGAAAAGAATACATGAGATTTTTAGTGTGTTTTTAGAATCTGTTTTACGTACTCCTCATGAGTACATTCTTTACGTACTCCTCATGAGTACATTCTTTACGTACTCCTCATGAGTACATCATTTGTAGTCTAGATTGTTTAGCATATAGTTTTTATGTTTCTAGACTTGGTTGTAAGAATGATCAAGATAGTGATTCATTCATAAGAAAGAAGTTCTTTACGTACTCCTCGCGAGTACATTCTTTGAAATCTAGAATTTTTAGTATTTATCTTTTTGTTTCTAGATTTGATTGTAAGAATGATCAAGTTAGTGATTCATTCATAAGGAAGAATTTTTTGTACTTCTTCTCTTTGTATTCTTGTAATACTGTTTTAATATAAGTTTTGCGTCCTTTGAAGGGCAAGTTCACAAGTTTTACTTGTGAACATTTTTAGATCTGAGTATTGTTTTTATATTTCCACTGCATGTTTATCTAAGTGTCATAACACTTAAGATAACACATCTGTATGAAACGTATTCTAAGTGTTTGTTCCTATTTCTTTTTCAGAAACGAATTCGTGATGGATACTCAGATGACTGCTTCTATGCGACCTCATGTACTTGGTGGCACAAACTACACCTACTGGAAAGTCAAGATGAGGGCGTACATCAAAGCCATTGATGAGAGAGCCTAGAGATCTATTATTACTGGATGGAAACCACCAACTATAACAGATGCGGATGGGGATGTATTTCCAACACGAGAATTACGGTGGACAACAGACAATCTATCTAATGCTAATCAAAACTCAAAGGCGTTAAATGAAATCTTTAATTCAGTAGATTTAACAATGTTTAAATTGATCTCAGTGTGCACTTCTGCCAAGGATTCTTGGGAGGTTCTTCAGCTACATTGTGAAGGATCAGACAGTATCAGAAGAACTAAGCTCAGTCTATAAAACTTCGCAAAGAGATTCTTTTTCGTTTCAGTTTGCTACGATTTTGTATAAATCATCGCCAAAATTTTAATTAGAAGACAAACCCTAATTTTATTCCCCATCTTCTCTAACTCTTTTCTTCTTCGTTTCTCTCAATCTCTCTCTTTCAATCTCACAAAGCCCACCCTCCGTGTAATGGTATTAACCGTTTTTCATTTTTTTATTAAAATCCCTAAAACGACGTCGTAGCACTTATAGAAGCGTGCCCGACTATTCAAGCAAAACACGTCGTTTATTTTAAGTTTGAGTCATCAAAACGCTGTCGTTTTGATGACTGTGCTGAGAACTCACACTTTCTTCATGCTTCAAGACATCAGAGTGCTCCCCAAGGCTCCTCTGGAGTATTTCCATTTATAGGCCATCATTATCTGCATTTTTCTTTTATGCTTTTATGATATCACTTAAAGTAGGTAGAGTAGTGTAGTTGTGATGGAGTTTTTGTCCAGTTTGTATTGAATGTTTCTCACTTTTTCATCAATACATTTCTACCTATCTTGCAGAGTTTGTTTTTTATTCTTTACAAATTAGTAGATTCGTAACATTTGGTATCCAGAGCCTCACCTTCATGACAATAACACACCATTTTTTTGATGATGACAAGGAGCCATGTGCGTACAGCTGGAGGGGAAAGCACTAGATCTGAAGCAGAAATGTTTGTGGAGGAGCAACTTGCTTTCAATGACAAGATCCAAGGAGAATTATTTGTTCTTCAAGCTGAAATTGTAAGGAACAGAGTGGAAAGCCATCAAAGGATGGATGAGATGAATCGAATGATAGGAGAAATGATCAGATCTATGGGTGGAGATAGAGGCAAGGAATCACTGCAGCCAGGGAACACTTCTGACCACCCAAACAGAAATCCTGAGATCATTTCACCTAGGATGAGTCCTGCATATGAGGAGGCAGGTAATCCTAACACTTTTGTGAGGAATATGGAGATGAGAGACATTAGATTGGAATTTCCTAGGTTTGATGACAGCCTTCCTAGAACATGGTTAAGGAGATGCCATAGATATTTTGAGTTGAATCTAATGAATGAACAAGAGAAGGTGAAGTTGGCTTCTGTTTATCTTGAGGGTAAAGCTGAAGATTGGTACTCTGACTATATAGAGAAGATAGAGAGATTGGGATGGGAGGTGTTTGCTAATCTGCTTTTGGAGAGGTTTATGGACGAAGAGGGAGTGAGTCTGCTGGCAGAGTTCAATAAGCTTCACCAAATCACTTTTGTAGAGGAGTACAGGTTGAAGTTTGAGCATCTCAAGGTTTTTGTGTCTAGAAAGTATCCAACTCTACCAGAAGGATACTTTGTAGAGTGTTTTGTAGAGGGATTGAAAGGAGAAGTGAAAAACATGGTTAAAATGATGAGACCACTGTCCTTAGCCAATGCTACACAGCAAGCAAAGCTGCAAGAAGGATGTGTGGATCAGATGAAAGTGGAAATAAGAAATTCCATAAGAACATCCAACCAGCCATAGAGGCCTCTGAGAGGAGCAAATCCAGAGCAACCTTTGAGGATTCAGTATCTTGAAAAGAAACCCACAGAGACCAAAATACTTACAAGACCAGAAATGGAGGAAAGAAGGAGAAAAAAATTGTGTTACAACTGTGAAGAAAGATATGTGCCAGAGCATAAATGCAAAAGGCTGTTTAACATTGAGTGTGTTCCTGCAACAGAAGAGGAAGCACTAGATGAGGAAGGGAAAGTCAATGTAGAAGGATTGGAGGTGGAAAAAATAATGCAAATCTCATTCAATGCAATAGCAGGGCAAGTATCTCACACTACTTTGAAAGTACTTGGTAGATATAAGGGGAAGAATATCACCATACTCATTGATACTGGAGCTTCTCATAGCTTCTTAGATCCTCAGACAGCTACTACACTAAGCTGTGATAAAGTACAGGGAAACAGCAGCTGTTTTGTGACTCCATTTGTCCTAATTTTCAGTGGGAAATGGGGAATCGCCACTTTTACATTAGTGTTACACTCTTGGAGTTGAGGGGTGTGATCTTGTACTTGGGGTGGATTTTATGAAGAAGTTTGGGCCTGTAGTTTTTTACCACAATCAAAACTGCATCACATTGAGGCAAGGAGAGAGGGAGATTGTGCTAAAGATGAACCACAATTCTTCATGATTGATGAGAAGAAAATGCAAGGGCTATTAAACAACAAAAGCATTAACATGGGATGCTTGCTCATGCTGAATGGAAGAAAAGGCACCTCAGAAGGAGAAAAGGCACCAACAAAGATACAGAAGGTGATCAGCCAGTTTCCAGATCTGTTCCAAGATCCAATTGAGTTACCACCCCAGAGGAAAACTGAGCATGCTATTCCTTTGAAAGAAGATGCACACCCATTCAAGTCTCAACCTTATAGATACCCATATATGCAGAGGAAGGAAATTGAAGAAATGGTCAAGGAAATGCTGCAAGCTGGCATCATACAAGACAGCTGCAGTCCATTTGCATCACCAGTGCTTTTGGTCAAGAAGAAGGATGGCACTTGGAGGTTCTGTGTAGACTACAGAAGATTGAATGCCATGACCATCAAGGATGGTTATCCCATTCCTCTGATTGATGACTTGCTAGATGAACTTAAAGGAGCCAAAATGTTCTCTAAGGTGGATTTGAGGGCTGGATACCATCAGATTAGGATGAAGAGAGAAGACATTGAGAAGACTGCATTTGTAACTGCTTCTGGACATTATGAATTTAGAGTTATGCCCTTTAGATTGACTAATGCTCCAACAACTTTCCAAGCACTTATGAATGATTTATTCAGAGAACATCTGAGGGAGTTTATACTAGTGTTCTTTGATGATATACTCATCTATAGCCAGAGTGAGGAACTCGACATTGAGCATCTGCAGAAGACACTAGAATTACTGAGACAACACCATCTACTAGCCAAGAAATCCAAATGCAGTTTTGGCCATCAAAAGGTGGAGTATCTGGGGAATGTAATAAGCCAAGAAGGGGTAGGGTGGACCTTGGTAAGATTCAAAGTGTTAAAGAATGGCCTACCCCCAAGACAGTGAAGTCACTAAGGGGATTTTTTGGGCTAACATGGTACTATAGGAATTTTGTTAGAGGCTATGGAGAAATAGCCAAGCCACTGACTCAACAGCTTAAAAAGGGACAATTCCAGTGGACTGATGAAGCTCAGAAAGATTTTGAGAGGTTGAAAGAAGCCATGAATTCCACTCCAATACTGCAACTACCAAACTTCGAAGATAAATTTATAGTAGAAACTGATGCCTCCTACTATGGCATAGGTGTTGTTCTTATGCAGCAAGGCCATCCTATAGCTTATTTGAGTAAAGCATTGGGACCAAAGAACCTGGGGTTATCCATTTATGAGAAAGAATTTCTTGCAATTCTTTTTGGTTGTGCAAAAATGGAAGTCCTACCTCATCTGTGGTACTTTTGTGATCAGAACTAACCAAAAGAGCTTAAAATACTTATTAGAGCAGAAATTATCAACACCTTTACAGCACAAATACTTAGCCAAACTGTTGGGGTTCAACTACACCATTGAGTACAAGAAAGGTACTGAGAATAGTGCAGCTGATGCACTATCAAGGAAAGAAGAAGTAGGGGTACTGACTCAGTTAACTATTGTACAACCCATGTGGATTCAAGAGTTGTTGCAGAGCTATGAAGGGGATAAAGAAGCAGAAGTGACTATTAGCAGTTGTACTTTGAGACCCATGGATGTTAGTCTTCACCAATACAGTGATGGGATAATCAAGTACAAAGGAAGGGTGTACGTGGGGAAAACAGGGGAGATTAGACAAAGAGTGATTGAACAGATGCATAGCTCTTCTGTGGGTGGTCATTCAGGCATTCAGAACACCTACTAAAGGATTCAAGCAATCTTCTTGTGGCCAGAGTTAAGAAATCAAGTCAAGGAGTGGGTCAGACAGTGTGCAATATGTCAATTGAGTAAACATGAGAATGTTAAACTGCTAGGGTTCTTGCAGCCATTGCCTGTTCCAGAACAAGCATGGACTTGCATCACTATAGATTTTATAGTGAAACTGCCAAAATCTCAAGGCAAGGAAGCAATATGGGTGATTGTGGATTGATTCACTAAGTACAGCCACTTCATAGCAATTAACCAACCCATCAATGCTTCACAACTAGCTCAGAACTTTGTAATGGAGGTATACAGACTCCATGGTCTCCCCAGTTACATTGTGTCAGACAGAGATCCTCTCTTCACCAGCCAGTTTTGGAAAGAACTTATGCAGTACTTGGGGGTGCAACAACAATTGAGCACTACCCATCATCCTCAAACTGATGATGAGCAGACAGAGAGGGTTAATCAATGCCTTGAGTCTTATCTCATGTGCATGTGTGGGCAATTGCCTAAGAAATGGAGCATTTGGATTCCTTTGGCTGAGTGGTGGTATAACACTTCCCACCACTCATCCATCCAAATGACCCCATTTGAGGCCCTATATAGCTACAACCCACCTCAAGTTGGATATGGACCTCATTTATTAAGGAAGACAGGGGGGAGTTGAAGCATGGGTTAAGGATCATCAAATGATATCCCAGAGATTGAAGGAGTTGTTAACTAAGGCACAACAAAGAATGAAGTTCTATGATGACTATCATAGAAGTGAGAGGGAGTTTGCAGAAGGGGAGTGGGTCTATCTAAAACTTAAACCTTACAAACAGTTGAGCTTGAGGAATGATAAGTGTTCGTTTTGCACAACTTTTACTTATCAAATCTACGAGTTTTGGTCTTCGTTTGTCCGAGTTTTCGGCTTTATTTGTATATATTATGTTGTTTTTGTTTTATTTGTATTTTAGGTAAAGATGAGCTATTTTTGCCGACTCGAGACGATTTTGGAAGCGAAGACGAGAATCAAACCAAACACGTGCAAAAGTGCATTCTAGCGGATTGTGGCAGTGTTTGGTATTTCAAGCATAACTTTTGCATACAACATCCGATTGGGCTGATTCAAGTGGATTTAGAAAGCTAACTTCAAGGGCTAAAACTTTTGGGAAATGCACAATTGTCGAATTCGGGCTGAAAAGGAGTGAAAAAGTGTTTGAAGTTGATGCAGAGGCCAGATCGCGATCCAGAATCACCGGATCGCGATCTGGTGGCAAATTCCAGTAGCAGCGAAAAGTTGGGGCAGATCGCGATCCGCACTTCCTGGATCGCGATCTGGGAAGGCGGTGCGCAGTTTTCGAGGTCTCCAGATCGCGATCCAAGAATCCTAGATCGCGATCTTGGCACAAAAATCGAGACTAGATATTTTTCTTTGATTTCTCACTATAAATACAAGGTCTTTTTCATTTTTGAAACACTCAATTAACTCTCGATAATCTCTCGACCTTTTTCTTCGGTTTTCCATTTGGTTCTCGCCAGTTCTTCGCGGGAAGCTTCGACGAGGGTTTCGACTTGGGTTTTTCATAAGCTTTTCTTTACATTTAGTTTATAATTTCTCGTGTTCTTCACTTTGATGCTATGTTTGTAATGAACTGAGCATTTTCTTTTAGGGGAAATGTAACCTTGTATTTATTGATTTTGATTTCCAGATCTGTGATCTATTTGTCGTTCTTTGATTCTGTTTATGTTTTCCTGTATTAAATGCTTTCGATTGTTTGGCCAGCAGTTGAATTGATTGTAAATGGGAATGAACTCGAGAGAGGATTCTCGTTTGATTTTAGGAAAACATAGCGCGGGTTGTGGAAACGGAGACGTGATGCACCTCGGGTAGCCCTTAGGGACTTGACCTATATGCTCTCTTAATGTCAGGTTCTGAACGGAGACGTCGGACATGTGGGTAGACTCTAACTACACTAGAGACAGGGGTTAGGGTATTTTAGTGTCTGGGTTAGCGAACATAGAATTGACAATAGATTCGGATTTGTAGATCTTTATCGATAGTACACCGGTGGATTTTACCCTAGATGCCATCACACGTCGGAATTCCTTGCTTGTCCTGGCGGACCATTGTTTTTATTTATTGTTTCCTTTTAGCTTGATCGTCTAGATAGAGTTTAGGGTAGTATAATTACGTTACTTGGTAAATTTAGGAACTTAATTCCCTGTGGATCGATATCTGGAATTCACTATTCTACAAAACGCGATACTGTACACTTGCGATTATTCATACGTAGGTTTTACGCGTATCAAGTTTTTGGCGCCATTGCTGGGGAATTAGTTAATCTTGAATTTACTAATATCATTACCAACTATTTTTGCTTTACTTTAGACATTTTTCTTTTTTTTTTGATTTTTTTTTATTGTTTTCAACAGATTTGTATACATTGATGATTGATGTCCTCGATTTTTGATATCTCTCTTTACGAGATTCAATCCAGAGCAGATTACATTCTACAAGAGTTGGAGGATATTGAAAGACATCGAAGGTTGAACCCAGAAAATGGAATTGCACAGCCAAATGAGCACTTGTGCTATTTACAAGGCGAACTCCACTTTCTGGCAAATATTTTCAAAAAATTTCAGAGATGTCACATTCACAAACCACATCCGACCATCCTTTATGAAGACAACGAGGTATTTATAGATTTTCGTATGAACGATGAGGTTGAGCACCTTGAGGGAATTATTCAACCCAGTTCTGTAGATACTTTTGCGTGTGATGAGAGTGGGATGAAGATGATGGTAGAGGAACTTGACGAACAAAATCCTATCCACATTGCTACTCCGGATTTGAGTGTGAGCGAGGAGACGAGTTTCAAATTCGAGGTAGAGCTTACTCCAAAGCTCGAATATCTTGTATACGAGTTTGAGAGATCGGTAGGCAAGAAACCCATCCTAGTCTCCTACTGACTGATTTCCACATCTAACAAAAAGTGCCATGGGTTGGGGTGGTCATTAAAATATTGCAATCTAGTCCATGATATGATTGCAAAGTATGTATCAAGAATGACGGATGGATGCGCAATCTACAAGGTTTTGGATTGGACATAATCCGTCCAAATTGTGTCGAGCCGTCGACAGTAAAACATGCGTTGAATGGGAGGCAACCCATTATTTATTTATCGTCATTTAATTTCTTTCTTTTTGTCATTTTTGCATTTTTTTGGTTTAAAGTTTAATTTCACCAATTTTTCTTGATTTTTGCCGGTATCTCGTCCCCAAGGAAAGAAGAGTAAGAAGTCGGGAAGTCTAGACAATTCTGGCAATTCGCCCTCGGTGCCAAAATCCACGGCACCCCGTGTAACCAAAGAAAACTTTCGCCACCGCAGAACACTGATCAATCAGCGGCACGAATATTCATGGCGTATTTTTTCTCATCTCTTTTATTTTTCGCGTTGAGGGCAATGCATGATTTAAGTTTGGGGATGAGTTTAGCTTATTTTCTTTTTGGTTTTTTGCATGCATATCATATAATTTAGTTTCATTTATGTATTTCGATTTTCGTATTGTGTTATGTTTGTCACATGCATTTCATTTAGGATCGAGTGTAAGTTGCATTTCCGAATTCTATTGAAGCAAAGCAATTAATGAATTAGTAGACTGGCTAGTTGATTTAAAATTAAAATTGTGCATAACCGGTAATGAATAGATGAACCTTCCGACTGCGTTTTTGCAACTTGTGTGGATAGCCTTTCGAATCCTTTCCGATTAAGCATGAGCTCACTTTTCTGAGGGGTATAATAGTCTGAGGTTTGGGGGGCGAGTTAGAATTGAATTATGTGTTCACAATTTGAGTTGTTGGCTAAAAGTTCTATCAATGGTCTTTACGTTTTTATTCTATGTTATCGTGTTGATTAAAAAAAAAGAAAAATAATAATTTGTGTTATTGTTGTGATTCACGCTCTGATTTCCCCGCCTTTCTGACTCGAGCTTAACCCGTTGGGTGCACCTCGTCGCCTAAGTCTCTCGAGTTGTTAAGCTTGGGGGTTTCTTGGACTAAAGTTCGATACATGGGTCAGGGAGATAACACAGTGGTGTTGAGCCTTGCACGAGTCACGATTATGCCCGTTTCAAAGAAAAATGAAAAAAAAAAGTTGTGATGAAAATCACCAAAAATATTGTTGTTGTCATTTCTTATTGAATAAATAGACCTACTCATGCCCAACTCGAGTTTTTGAATTTCAGAATCAAAACTTACTTTTCACCCACATTTCTACTCAAAACCCTCGATGATTGTGGTTATTGTTTAATTACGAATTCTTGAGTCCATCTTTCATTTTGGTGTAGAAACAACTAATTGCGTCGGTAGGAAAGTCGAATACCTTAAGCCGTTTGCCATAATGAGATTTTAGGTTATCTAGCTCGTTTTATCTTTGGAATTAATTGCAATGCTTTGACCAATTCGGCAACTTTGTGGGTGTGTTGTCTGAAAACCCTCACGAGACACAACTCGTCCTTTGGGGGTACCCAGGGGTTCAAAGGCTTGTTGCATACGCTAAATGCAATCGTGATTCCCTACATTAGTGGCCTAGATTTAGTTTGTTGTTTTTGTTCTTTTTTGTTGTAGTTTCGTTTTGATTTACTCGGGACGAGTAAAGATCTAAGTTTGAGGGTGTGATAAGTGTTCGTTTTGCACAACTTTTACATATCAATTCTTCGAGTTTTGGTCTTCGTTTGTCCGAGTTTTCGGCTTTATTTGTATATAATATGTTGTTTTTGTTTTATTTATATTTTAGGTAAAGATAATCTATTTTTACCGATTCGAGACGATTTTGGAAGCGAAGCCGAGAATCAAACCAAACACGTGCAAAAGTGCATTCTCGCGGATTGTGGCAGTGTTTGGTATTTCAAGCATAACTTTTGCATACGACCTCCGATTGGGCTTATTCAAGTGGATTTAGAAAGCTAACTGCAAGGGCTACAACTTTTGTGAAATGCACAATTTTTGAATTCGGGCTGAAAAATTGTGAAAAAAGTGTTTGAAGTTGATGCAAAGGCCAGATCGCGATCCAGAATCACCGGATCGCGATTTGGGAATGCGGTGCGCAGTTTTCGAGGTTGCCAGATCGCGATCCAAGAAGCCCAGATCGCGATCTGGGCACATAAATTGAGACTAGATATTTTTCTTTGATTTCTCACTATAAATAGAATGTCTTTTTTTCATTTTTGAAACGCTCGATTAACTCTCGATAATCTCTCTTCGGTTCTCGCCAGTTCTTCGCGGGAAGCTTCGACGAGGGTTTCGACTTGGGTTTTTCATAAGCTTTTCTTTACGTTTAGTTTATAATTTCTCGTGTTCTTCATTTTGATGCTATGTTTGTAATGAACTGAGCAATTTCTTTTAAGGGAAATGAAACCTTGTATTTATTGATTTTGATTTCCAGATCTGTGATCTATTTGTCGTTCTTTGATTCTGTTTATGTTTTCCTGTATTAAATGCTTTCGATTGTTTGGCCAACAGTTGAATTGATTGTAAATGGGAATGAACTCGAGAGAGGATTCTCGTTTGATTTTAGGAAAACATAGCTCGGATTGTGGAAACGGAGACGTGATGCACCTCGGGTAGCCCTTAAGGACTTGACCTAAATGCTCTCTTAATGTCAGGTTCTGAACGGAGACGTCAGACCTGTGGGTAGACTCTAACTACACTAGAGACGGGGGTTAGGGTATTTTAGTGTCTGGGTTAGCGAACGTAGAATTGACATTAGATTCGAATTTGTAGATCTTTATTGATAGTACATAGGTGGATTTTACCGTGGAAGCCATCACACGTCGGAATTCCTCACTTATACTGGCGAACCATTGTTTTTATTTATTGTTTCCTTTTAGTTTGATTTCTCCCATCCATTCTTGATCGTCTAGATAGAGTTTAGGATAGTATAATTACGGTACTTGGTAAATTTAGGAAGTTAATTCTCTGTGGATCGATATCTGGAATTCACTATTCTAGAAAACGTGATACTGTACACTTGCGGTTTTTCATACGTAGGTTTTACGCATATCAACGAAGAGTGAGCTGTGGAAATTAACACCAACGTATTGTGGACCATTCTTTATTACCAAGAGGATTGGAGTTGTAGCTTATGAACTACAATTACTTGTAGATGCTAGAGTTCACCCAGTCTTCCATGTTTCACAGTTGAAAAAGCACATTGGAGACACTACAAGGGTCACAGCAACCCTACCACCATTGAATGAGCAGAACCAGTTCCTACTGGTTCATGTGGCTGTAAGAGAGAGGAGGTTGGTCAAGCACAACAATGCGGCTTAAGTGGAATGGCTAGGGGAATGGGCACATCTGCCAGTGGAGGAAGTCCCGTGGGAAGTTGCGGCTGAGATGGAGGAGAAATTCCCAAGCTTCAAGCCATGAGTCATGGCTCTTGGAAGGGAAGGGTAGTGTAACGGTATTAACCGTTTTTCAATTTTTTATTTAAGTCCCTAAAACGACGTCGCAGCACTTATAGAAGTGTGCCCGACTATTCAAGCAAAACACGTCTTTTATTTTAAGTTTGAGTCATCAAAACGCCGCCGTTTTGATGACTGTGCTGAGAACTCACACTTTCTTCATGCTTCAAGACATCAGAGTGCTCCCCAAGGCTCCTCTAGATTATTTCTATTTATAGGCCATCAATATCTGCATTTTTCTTTTATGCTTTTATGATATCACTTAAAGTAGATAGAGTGGTGTAGTTGTGATGGAGTTTTTGTCCAGTTTGTATTGAATGGTTCTCAAATTTTCATCAATACATTTCTACCTATTTTGCAGAGTTTGTTTTTTATTCTTTACAAATCTGCAGATTCATAACACTCCGTCGGTGCCTCCCCCTCTGCCTCCGCCATCTGCCCTCCGTCTCCGCCTCTGTCACCCGGCCTGCGCCTCCGCCTACACGATCCACCCCCCGCTCTATGCCGTCCTCGTTGTTTTGTCAATATCCGGACAACTCTATATGGCAATGTCGCCACCTCCATCTTCTCCCTACGGCCTCGTTCATCTGTAGCTAGGCCTTTGTAACTTCCTCATCTCTAGCTAGCCCTCAACAATCACAAAAAGGTAATCTTTCTTGCCCTATTTTTTTTTTCTTTGGTTTGAAATCCTAATAAAATTGTCTATGTTAAGTGGTGAACAACATGTTGTAGAGTTTAGGCAAGTTATAGATTTCCATGTTCTCGTGTTATTTTCGAAAATATTGTGTGAATAATTTTTGAAACTCCATTGAAACTGAAAATATTTGTGTGAATGAAGAGTGAAACTCCATCAGGCTACTATTTAAAATTATTACGTAAATATGAGCAAACTCTTGATTTACACTTTGTATATGCTCAACTTTAATTTAGTTTTAGTTTTTGTATATAATCTTGGTATAAATGGGGGTATGCGGCCCCATTGCCTTGTTCTTTTTTTTTTAGTTCTTTTTTTTTCCAGTGTTATAGCTAAGATGATTGGAGCTTGGGATTTTCTTAAGTAATAAGATGATGTTTATGTGTTTAATTGATTTATACGTCTAGGAATCAGATTTAGGGGTCTAGGTCAAGAAATATAGATTTCAATGAATCCTAGTTCGAATTTTAGATTCGTAGCCTCAGCTTCCAATGCATGTTTTATCGATGATTTATTTTATGAAAATTATGAGATTATACGTTTCAGTTATCTTCGTTTTGATATATGGTATGCGTAAATCGGAATTATATTGATCAAGTTATGAATCATTTTCCGAAATTGCACTATTTCTGAGTCATCTATGAATTGTGTGTTAAATTAGATTCTATCTTAGCCTAATTCATGCGATTCTAAGTGGATATGATTATAAACTTATAAATCTTATTCTTAGCGAAATTTCATGGTCTTTGGTTGAAAGAATGATTTATTTGGAATTTTAAAGTTGAATGCTCTGTTCTGAAATTTTGCTGGTGTTACTGTACTAAATTAATTATTTATCTCCCATGGATAAGTATTTTACTGAACTGTTTTAATATGGTATAATTAACATATATGTGAACATTGTGTGAAAATTTCATAAGGTTTGTAGGTAAGTTTAAGATATATGAATTTTCAAAGTTGATGTACCAAAGCTGCCAGATTTTCTAAAATATAGTACTGTGACTGAAAAGAATTGTTAGGACGTTATTTAGAGGACATAGTTCTATTTAAGGATACCTCTCGAGTGATTTAGGACAGATAAGGGTATAGGTTCGTTTAAGTAATTTGAAGTTCATCATTAAGGTTTTGTAAATTTTTTTGGAATCTTAATGTGATTAGATTGCAAAGCTGATACGATTTCTTTATAGTTCTTAGGAATGGAGTATGTGGATTTGAATTTCATGTATTATGTGTGTATGTGCTATTATAGTTATCGTATGCTTATACGTTAACATAAATGTATAACCTAGAAAACATATGAACGATGCATTTAAGATAATTACATTTGTATGTTATATATGTGAAAGTGGTTATATGAAATAATACGATAATCCCCTTCTCTTGTATGTGATACATAAATGTTTGTTCATGTGTTTATTTGATTATGTGAGTTATTTGAATAAGAAACTGTAGGGAAGAAAATGCTTTGTATATATTTGTTAGTTATGTGGTTATGTGTTTTGCAAGTTCGATTTAACATGGTTATATTATTGGAGTCGAATGATTTCTCATTTATGGTATTGCACGGTCAGGTATAGGAAAGTCAGAATCTTAACATGGCTAGTCGAGTAGACACGGGAATACAGAGGGGCCGGTATTCCAACTACAGAACTATAGACTATAGAGTGAAACCCAAGAAATTGTGAACACCTTGGTCAGGCGTTTTGGACTACAAGTGTAACACCCCGCATTTCCGATACCCTGTTTCCGTATTTTTCCTCTCGTCTCATTTGCATGAATATGTGTTGTATGTGCGAATTTAATTAGTTGCTTTTCAGTTTGCTTTATTTGCTATTTATGTGAAATTATGTGAACTAATGTTCATTATATGCCTACATGAATACTTTTGATTTTATTCTCTATTTGCGCAACTAAAATGTATTTCATGTGTTTAATATAATTGAACACGTGAAATTATGTGATCTGCGTGGATTTAGTTTTAGTAACATAAGAATTTATTTTCTCGCACTAGAAAGTTTATATGCTTTATTGATAGTAATTTCCTCTCTTTAAAGTGGCTATGATTGTATGCGTTACATGCACACACTTATTCCATGTGCATTTCCACTAGGCTTTTCAAATTAGCATTTTATTTTAAGATAACTTAAATAAAATTGCCTAGAAGTTCCTCTAGATTATTTCAAGTTACTCCTAATTGCAAAAAGACCCCTCTTCAATACTTACTCATTAAGATCCAAGCCTCTCCAATTCTATAAATACCACCCTCTCCTCTTCATTTCCACACACCAAAAAAATCAGCTAAGTCCCCTTCTCATTCCCCCTCTCCATCGATCAAAATAGCCCAAGTAGAAGAAGAAATCTCTTCTACTAATTCAAGCCTTCCCCATTAAATATATTCCTCTTTTCTTCCTTAATTTCGAAATTTGTAGTGTGGTAAAGTTCAAGAACTCTTTTCATTTAAATAAAAGAGGTTCTTCAAAAAGAAGTTGGTTTGCAAATATCCACAAAGTTCTTCAAATTTTGAAAAGATCCTAAGGTAAGAATCATCGAATTCTTGCTACATCAAGCTAACATCAATAGTATTTCCTTCTCTTCTCTTTTGAAAACTTTTCCTTCTTGATTGTTTGAAGAAATTGAAAGTTTTATAAAAGAAAGTGCTCATAGTATGTTGTATTATATGTTTAGTCTCATGCATGTTAAGATCCATGCTTGAATCCATTATATTTGATGAGAAAAATGATGGTGATGTTTTGATATTTTTAATTTCATGTTTAAAGCTTTGCATGTGAGAATCTAGCTCTTGATTCTTGATTCTTGAAAGAAAATAGAAGATTGGTGAGAAAACCGAAAATTTGATGATTATATGCTATGAAATTAATTATCTAAATGTTTATAATGATTTCATATTAAGATTTACAAATTATGATTATATGTTTAAGGTTGGGATTTGAGGCATATAAGTTGATTGGGTCTAGAATCTTGAAATAGATGGTTATTTGGAAAATTTACAGATTCATAGGTACGGATTTTAACCCATGTTTCACCCCACGAGTTTAGTTATGAAAACTACGAATTTTTATATGAGGATATATCTCTTTGTTATGGTCATATTGATATGTGGCTTGTAATGTTTGGAGTAGAAATAAATAAGTTATGATTTATTTACCCAAACAGTACAAAACCAGAGTTAGTTTAGAATTAGTAACGATATCTAATGTTTTACTCTTTCAAATTTAGTGATTCTACTTGGAACAGAACCCTAACTTAGAGAACTCATATGAGATAATATTTGACAGTGTTTGATATAGTAGATAATTTATAAGAAATATTTGAAGTCCCCTCCCCTGTTCTGAGTTTTAAACTGCGTCACTGTATCATTTTACTTATTTATCCTAATTTCCTAAGGATTTTCTAAAACTGTTTTTGTAAGGTATGTAAGAATCCTAATAGTATATGGAGTTAAAATTTCAAAAGGTTTGGATGAATCTGTAAAGTGAAATGAATTTTTAAAGTGACTCCGTCTATTCAGATTTCAAAACTGTACCCCCTTAGAAATTTATTTATATCTTTTATTCGCATAATGATTTTTATAAAATGTTTCTCAGTGGTTTTCAAGACATATAAAGGAGTATGTTATAAAAATTTAAAAGGCTTTTGATTTGTGGTGCAAGAGAAATGGTTTTTCAAAGTTAGGATACCAAAACTGTTTGATTTTCTTAAGATGTCTATTTTTATCAAAATATGATTTGTGATCATAGTTTTAATATCCGAGGTAGGAAAGATAAGTTAGTGATGAAGGTGAAACCTCTAAGTTATGGCCTAATAATCTAAGTTTAGGTATTATGTCGCATGTCCTAAGAAAGAATTGTAGTCTACTAGCCTACAACGGTGTTATGAAACAAGTGCAAGATTTAGATATATGATTAATTGACTTCTATGATGAGTTAGAATACTTGATTGTTTCCATATATTATTTGTTATTATGTGTGACACTTTTGAAATAAAGGTGTATGTATTAAGTGATTAGATTAAAGTAATGTCGTATGTGATAATTTTCATAATTCATGATATGAGTGATATTAATATGCTATGAATGACATGGTTATATGATTATGTGATTATAATATGGTTAAAGTTGAAGAATGCCCTTCTTGGTGCTACTATATGATATTAAATGTTTATGTGTGCTTATGAAATTAAATGTGAAAGTAAAAGTGCTATGTTCTATATGATTACGTATTCTATGATTTGATTAAGGATGTGAAGTATAATTGTTGTGGTACTTGTTACTTTTATGCTCGTTTATGTGAAAGTAAACACAGATAGATCATGTACACTACATGTGATTCATTATTAAGTCTAAGTAAATCACGATTTTTCAAAGTTAAAAATATTTGGAAATTGGTTGTGGATCTAGGTGAATAAGTATAGGATACTGGGGGCTGGTATTCCTGTTAGTGGTTGATAGTTGGGGTCCACATAGGGACCTGTCCACATAGGGACTGATTCACATAGGAATCGGGATTATAAACCACTAACTTGGCTATAGTAAAGTTATAGTCGTGACTACAGTAAAGTTATATAGATCACAAGCTCCAAAATACACGGCTTATTGCCGAACTCCACATTTGTTTTTGCAAACGGGCCCAATGTTTTCTCATGAAAAGTTTTAAAAGTCTAAAGTCTCATTTTCATTCATATTGCATATTAAAGTAAAGAAAGGAAGGGTGTTAAGTACCCGACTTTTTCATATTAAAGTAAGGAAAAAGAAGGGTGTTAAGTACCCGACTTTTGAAAGAAATGAAAGGATGTTAAGTATCCTTGAAAGATTTAAAGGAAAGGTAAAGGTAAAGGTAAGGTATAGTAAGTGTAAGTTTGAATGATCGTAAGTTTATTATGTGTTCATATATGCCTATATATATATATATATGTGTGTGTGTGTGTGTGAGTGTGTGTGTGTGTGTGTGTATAAATTATGTTTAAAGACTTTTTCAAAACCTTGTTATTACTTCCAGATCCTTACTGAGACTTTTTAAAGGCTCATATAGATGTTATCTTGGTATAGGTAACTCATGATCCGAATCCGAGGAGCAAAGTTGAACCAAGTTCGAGGAAAGCCGAGGGATCGAGCCGTATGGAAATTATGTGGATTTTAAAAAACTTTCGTTTTGGTACGTAAATCTTTTAGTGGATTGTAATCCGTAGTACTTGAACATGTTACCGGGAAATGATTTTAACCCTTATGTATAATATAATATTTTCCGACTATTCTTGTTGATTTCTTAAGAGCTCCACCACAAACCGGATTCATTATTTGGAACAAGAAAACGTTTAAAGGAGAATGTGGCACCGAATAAAGAGAGAATGTTTTTGACTAAATCTATGAAGTGTTCGACTTCAAAGTTTTATTATTTTTCAAGAAAGATTTTTATCGAACTAAAATTGAAGCAAAACACTTCAAGTACTTTCAAAGCTAGAGAAAACTTTACCACCTTTCTCTAGAGCTTTATTTTGAAAAAAATAAAACCGTATTTTCAAAAGGTCTTCCGCTGCAACTTATTAGAAAAACTTTTAAACCATTTTTCGGTATAGAGAATAAAGTAAACGGGGTGCTACAACAAGCCTTGACATCGACTCCTTC